>NC_053442.1:7369547-7669547 GCF_007990345.1 Gossypium hirsutum | reverse complement strand
AATCTTCCTTTGAAACAAGCAAGTTAATAAACATAAAAAATATCTTCAATCAGCTCAGGATAAGTCTTGAATCTCCGGGATTTACTTCCAAGTTTCACCCAATTCAATTGGATCACCAATCTCCAAGATATGTTGTCATGTGTAGTTTGGATATAAAAAATAGGTTGGTAATCGTCCAAAGTAACATCGAATCAAAGCCCAAGAATTTTTGTTGCCAAAACTTGTCAACTTAAACATGACAACTTTTCTAAGTAGGCGGTGCTACAACTAGTTGACATTGGTCTAAGCAGTGCTCAAAAATTGCTTAAACAATTTCAAAATTTTAAAATCAATTTTTCACTCGAAATTTGTGTTTATTCTAATCTTTTAGAAGGGGTAGCTTTTATATAATGATATAGATTTTTAATATATAATAATTAAAATTTTAAAATAATAATAGTAATAGTATTTATTTGAAAATGGAAAACAACTATTTTTTTATGATATATAAGGGAGGGACTGTTCAAATTTACACTTAAAATTGGTATCCAAATATTGAACAAAATTTTGTTATCAATTTGCCTATATCGCAAAAAAATAAAGGTATTTCTAACTTTATAATTAATATCTAAATAGCGTAGATTTAATATAAACAACAATTTTGTTTAAAAAAAATAACGTGGAGCAAGTGTAATGTCGATGCTGCTTCATTTTCGATTAAAGGGTGCATGAGTTTTGCGACCAAATTAAAACAAAACCCCTAGCCCAAACTCCCAATACCTAAACCATTCCCAAAACCCAATTACAGACTCAAACCCAACTACCATAAGCCCAAAATCTAAAAGCCCAAACCCATCTTCAGCAAAAAAACAAAAAAAAATTGAAAAACCTAACCCTAGGTCCGTCGCACCTAGGGTCTTCTTCCTCTGCTGCCGCCATATTTAGCATCCATCTATGCTTTGCCACCACCGGCCACCGACTCCACTGGCACCGACCTGTAAAGAAATGACAACAAATAAAAAAAACTTTGTAAAATGGCTATAAAAGCCATAGAAAATATGTAAATGAGGGGCTCTCTTTGGTAACTTTCTACGAAATTTTGAAGAAAAAGAAATAAAAACAGAAAAAAAGTGGTTACCGATTTCGATCTAAGGGTTTCTTTTTATTTTTACTTCTTTTTACTCTATTTATTTTTATTTTTATTTTAAACAATATATATACAAAATAACACAAAAAAAGGAGGAGTTTTTTTTACCTTTTTGACGGCGCCGGAGTACTAGGGGTGGTTGAGAGACGATTCGGCAAAAAAAGGGGAAACTTTTCAGTTTCCCACCACCGTGTGTGGCGGCACCGGCGCCAGTGACCGGCGGTCAGTGAGGTGGCCAACGGCCGGGCCCTTGGCCGAAGAAGAAGGGGAGAAGAGAGAGCATTTTTGGTTTTTTTTATAAAATGGGGGAAGAAAATGATTTTTTTTTTTGGAAAATTTTTGGCTTATATAGGCCCATGAAACGGCGGCGTTTTGACCCAACTCCAAAACGCCCAAAACGACGTCGTTTTGTCATGGATCGAATCGACCCGACCCGATCTAGGGGGATCCGCGTGTTTTTTATGCGGAGGGGTAAATTGCGTTTTTAGCCCCTTCGCTTTTTGATGTTTTCGCAATCAATTTTTTTTATATTTTTAAATTTACCCTTTAGTTTATTTAAGATTTCAATTTAGCCCTTTGTGAAACTACGTCGTTTTGAGTTAAAAGGAAAAATTACTCTTTCAATCCCTCCACGTTACGCGCATTTTCAGAATGGTCTTTCTCTTTTATTTTATTTGGATTTTGCCCCGAATCTTTGTCATTAGTTTCAAATTAGTCCCTTTTTGCTATGTTTTTGCTATTAAACTAATTAACTTTAATAATGTTATCATTATCTTTACTATTATTATATACATAAGTACATTTTCATAATATATATGTACATATATATTTTTTATAACTTATATATATACGTATTTATATATATTTCTTGTATTTTGTGATTTACATACATGTCCATATATATCTATATATATTTTCTATTTTTTATGAATATATATTTCTTATTTATTTTTATTTTTTGAAACTTTATAATTTGTATATACGTATACATATATTTTTTTTAAATATATTCATAAACATATATATATACATTATCATTATCTACTTATTTATATATATATTTAATATTTTCAAATTTTGTTATATATATACATAGATTTTTATTTTTATTTTTTTAGTTTTATTTTTACTTTTACTTTTTTTTATTCTCATTATTATTGTTATTGTCTTATTTGATGTTTATTTATCTATGTGTTCATTATTATTTTGAAAGGCATTGTAGTCCTATTTGTTTATTCACTTATCATTTCATGTATGCTACTGATTTGTCCTTTTTATTTTACTTTGTTGCTATTGTTCGTATTATCTGTGCTCACATTATTGTATTCATTAACATTTTGTTATGCATATTAATATCCTTTTAAAAAAATTCAAAGTAAGACAATGTTTTGCGTTTGGAGATTCGAGAAAACGTGCCCTAATGCGCTGGGTTTCGATTTTTCTCGTTCGACCAAATAGCCAAATATCATTTTAAAAAGTTCAAGGTGAGGCAATGTTTTGCGTTTGAAAATTCAAGAAAACGTGCCCTAATGCGCTGGGTTTCGATTTTTCTTGTTCGACCAAATAGCCAAATATCTTTTTAAAACTTTCAAAATAAGGTAATGTTTTGCGTTTGGAAATTCGAGAAAACGTGCCCTAATGTGCTGAGTTTCGATTTTTTTCGTTCGACCAAATAGCCAAATATCCTCTTAAATCTTAATCCATGTCATTCGAGTTTTTTAAGTATCGTATTTTAAATCTCTTTAAAGTTTTCAGTTTTCGACATTAAGATATTAACTAATCAACTAGGTACAAATTTTCGGGCGTTTCGAGGGTGCTAATCCTTCATCATACGTAACCGACTCCCGAACCTTTTTTTTTTTCTAAATTTCGTGGACCAAAATCGTTGTTTTAATAAAAACGAATTGTTTATTAAAAACAACCACTTTTCGAGGTGATCCAATCACACCTTATCAAAAAGGATTGGTGACGACTCCCGTTTTTTTGTTTTTGTTTTTTAAAATCCAAGTCTACCCTTTTATCAAAAAAATGGTGTCAACAGCTTGGCAACTCCACTGGGGACCCAAAATAAGAGAGCCAAGCCACGAGTTGGTTATTTTTTTATCTTTTTGTCAAAAATTGAAAACTTGATTTAAATATACGATCCTTTCGTTGCATTTCATTCGTCTTTATTATGATATACATCATTGTGGTTTATGATTGCTGTGTTAGTTTTAATAGTTTTAAGTTTTGGTATCTTTCTGCACATTGCATTGCATGACCGTTGGTCATACCCTCTTAAGTGGGAGTGAGAAACTAGTCCTTCGTGAGGTTTTCACCTCCGTGCAGGATGGTGGATCGCTTTCGGGATACATCTGTACCTATGTCTTCGTGAGATTTTTATCTTTGTGTAGCCATAGGGAAATGTATTCCCCTAAACTGAACTCGGTCTATATGAGCCTATAATGGGTAAGGATCGAGGAATCTGCTGGTTCAGGTACCTTTACTTTAGAACCAAACCACATATTGTGAACCTTAGGAACCCACCCTAGGTAGAACTACTTCAAACCCTTAGTAGATACCCTAATAGGTGCGTTATTATTTCTTGCTTGTATTGGATTTTATTTTGATACTAACTTGTTGTTTTGTTTTGACTGGATGGCATTTTGACTACATGGCATTTCATTATAAAAGGCGTTGATTCACATTCGGTTACTAGATAGGAAAGCCAATAATGGAAAGTGAATTTCTTGATAAAGTGGAAGATAATGCGGTTATCCGAATATGGTCAGAAAAACGTAACTTGAGAAAGGTGATAGTCTGACGATGGGGTACATATCAGAATTATGGGATTTCACTAGTATCAACGTAACTCAGAATAATCTTCTAGAGTTGAAAGAAATTTGGGCTCAATGGGATGATGAAGTCAAATAGTTGTTTTACTGTAATTATGGTGATTTGCTCTACTTGCTCGACATCAAGATGGATGAGCATTTATTTCGAGCTCTGGCCCAATATAGTGCCTACTGTGGAGGAGTATACAGCTTTACTTCATTGTCCGAGAATCCAAGTGGATAAAATTTATTCTAGAGCTGCCAATGTTCTGACTTTTACAAAGAAGTTGACAAAAATCATCGGAATAAGCAGTAATGGGTCACGGCGCGAATCAAACAAAAAGGAGAAAACAAATGTATCCCTTGGAAAAGTTTGCGAGATCAGATTTTGGCAAACCTTGATACAAAGAAAAATGTCGATGTTTTTGCTTTAAGTATCTATGGGCTAGTTATTTTCCCTAGAGCGTTAGGACATATAGACGAAGCAGTTACAGATTTTTTCAATCAACTTGATAGGAGGGTCACACCCGTCCCAGCAATTTTGGCTGAAACGTTCAGATCTTTAAGTGCGTGTTGAAGAACGGGTGAGGGAAGATTCATTGGTTGTGCACAGCTCTTGTTAGTTTGGTTCCACAGTCACTTCTAGAAGGTGGATAAGGTTTCTTATCAAGTATTCTCAGAAAAGTATTCTCCTTTGAAGGAATTAGCAGCGACACCGAGACGTGATGACATTACAGGGGAAATATGGATGACGATCCTTCAAAATCTCCAAGATGAAGATGTTGAATGGAGAGCTCCTTGGATGGTGCCCGCCGAGATTTTGTATCGATGTGGGGACTTCGACTGGGTCCTTCTGCTCGTGTTAAGACAATATAGATCAAGACAGTTCATACCAGAAACGCAAGGGCTGGCCGAGTGTGAGTTTTCTTATAAAGGTAATAACTACAGGGGAAATATTCGAGAGATGTCTAATGCTTAGAAACAAATTCACCAGATGAAAAGAATTACCGTAGGAGCAACAACTCCCAAATATCATGGGTGGCAGAGTAAAAGGATTAATGATAACATCCTTAGGCCATGGGTGGCAGAGTAAAAGGATTAATGATAACATCCTTAGGCCAAGAGAAGAACGAGTTCGATCTATAGAGGAGAATTTACGAGTAGTTCCATCAGAATTAGAGATCATCAAACAAGACTTCAAAAAAAGAAGTTCGGAGTTGGGAAAGAAGATAGAGCAGCAAGAAGAGGAAAAGATGCGTTTGGGACTAGATGTTGATATCCACAAGTTGGAAGCTGAAAAGTTAAGGAAATGGAAGAACAAGGCTGAAGAGGATTTAGATAGTCTAAAAATGGATTATAAGAAGCTGTGTTTGTCAATAAGAACTGCAGGCTTGGGTAAAACGTCGGAGCAATAGCGACAGGAGATCAAGAAAGAAAATATCAAAGCTGATCAGTGGGAAAAGAAAATTCAAAATGCCCGAGCTCGAGAGAGCACTTTGGAGAAAAGTTTGTTAGAATGCCGAAATGAAGAAGCAAGATTAAAAGCTTGGGTAGCGGAGTTAGAAAGGTCGCTCCACCTGTGCCATAGTCGTAACACTATGATCGAGCTAAGAGCAAGTTTGAGTAAGATTGAAGAATTGAAGGAAAAGATAGGAGAGCTTGAAGACGCACTGCAAAATTCTGAATTACGAGTAGAACTTCTTGAAAGATGTAATGAACAGTGCCAAGAGCAGCTCCATCATTTTCAAAGTTAAATTAGAGATAGAGATTACGATATGGGCGAAGCTGTGACTCAAGTGTGGGAAGTGGCTGATCATTTGCAAACCTTAGCGGTTCAGGCCAATATACTGAGTTTAAAATATGAATCGGAATCAAGTTGGGGTCGAGAGTTAGCTAGGCTCCTTAAGAGAGTTAAGGCTTTGAGCATAAAGGCAAAGCCGTATATGTAATCCACTTTATGTAAAGACACTTTTTTTCTAGTCGAGTTTTTCTAATGAAATTGAATTAGAATCAATGCCTCTTTTTGCATCCATTCATCTGCATTGCATTTTATCACATGCATTAAAGTTTCAAAAAAGAGCCCTAATTAATTAAAATTATGACAGTTACCCTGGAAACTAATAAAAATCTGCCAACTAGATATCACTATGGTACGCGTCGCAAACAAAACAAAAGCAATGGATCAGAGATTAGAAAGACTGGAACAATTGCAAAAGGAGATGCAAGATCAGATGTAAGAAAAACTAGCTAAAATGCAGCAAGACATGGAAGAAACCCAAAGAGATTTATTGAGTCATTTAAAGCAGTTACTGGCTAGAGGGCATGATAAGGGGAAGAGCCCTGTGGTCAATTCTGGGGATGATCACGAAGACCCTACCTATCCTCCAGGTTTCGCCCCAACTAATATCCAGGCGGAACCAGAGGTGTACCCACAGAGGGTACTTGTTACCATCAGATCCCACTACCAAGTCGGTGCCCTAACGTCGATGAACTTTCCAACAGGCTCGAGTTCTAATCTCGGGGATAATCTTACCAATCCCGTGGTTCCTGATCTCGACGACGTAGCAAAAATGGAGAAGGCAAGAGCAGACCTGCCAAAACAGCTAGATGACTGGTGTAGGTGGCTAGAGGAGAAGTTTAGAACCATGAAAAATGTCGATTGCCATCGAGGAATGGACGCTAAAGATTTGAGTTTGGTACCTGATTTGGTGCTCCCTCCAAATTCAAAATGCCGGAGTTCGAAAAGTATAACGGGACTAGTTGCCCTGAAGCTCATATCACTATGTTCTGTCGAAGGATGACGGGATACATCAACAATGATCAACTGTTGATTCACTACTTGCAAGACAGTTTGATCGGGTTAGCGGTAAGATGGTACAACCAATTGAGTCGGGCCAACATCTACTTATGCAAGGATTTGGCGCATGCTTTTATGAAGCAGTACAACCATGTAATGGATATAGCACCTAAATGAATCATATTGCAGAACATGGAAAAGAAGCCTAGTGAGAGCTTCAGACAGTATGACCAAAGATGGAGAGAAGTAGCAACGCAAGTCTAACCACCACTTTTGGAGAAAGAGATAATCATACTTTTCATTAATACTTTGAATTCTCCATTTATCAATAACATGTTGGGCAGCGCCACTAAAAGCTTTTCAAATATAGTGATGTCCGGAGAAATGACAGAAAACGCCATAAGATGCGACAAGATAGAAGCGGGAGAAAACGCCAAGAGGTTAGCCCCAAGGAAGAAAGAACACGAGATAAACAATGCAAGCGTGTTTAACAAGGGCTATTCTAAACCAATCATGGTGGGACAAGCAAGAGCAATAACCACTAACCATCAAGGTTCTTCAAGGCAGGAATCTAATCCAAGGCCAAATGAAGAAAGACCCCAATTCACACCCATCCCAATGACGTATATAGAGCTGTACCAGAACTTATATGACATACATGTGGTATCTCCCTCCTATCTAAAACCCATGCAACCTCCATATCCTAAATGGTACGACACAAATGCCCAGTGCGAGTATCATGCGGGAATTACGGGGCACTCAATTGAAAACTGTACTACGTTCAAGAAGTTGGTTGAAAGATTTATTAAGATGGGGATCGTAAAATTTGGCGACCCATCAGGACCAAACGTAGCAGGGAATCCGTTACCCAATCATGCTGATAAAGGGGTAAACGCGATAATCGAGAATGGAAGAAGGAGAGTCAAAGATAACGTAGCAGAGATAAAGACCTCGCTAAAATGGGTTTAGAAACGAATGATAGAAGGAGATCTCATCAAGCAAGATTCAATGGAAAGGCCTGAAGGAACAAGGAAGTTTTGTGAGTTTCATGTGGATGAAGGCCACGACATCCAAAAATGCACCGAGTTCAGAACCATGGTACAAAACTTAATGGATAAAAAAGAGTTGGAGTTTTATGAAGAGATGAAGGGACTAGAAGAGGGAGAAGTTTATGCCTCAGAGGAAGGATCTGCGGGGAAAACTCAAAGGGTTAATCACCCAGTGGTGATTATTTCAAGGCCAAGGAGCACAGAATCTGGAATACAAATAGCGCCAAGGGTCATAATCCAAAAACCTGTATCCTTTCCCTACAAGGATAGCAAAAAGGTTTATTTGAATTACGATTGCAACGTGACGATCCAAGGAGAAGAAAACATGGTGAATGCTTCAAAAGAGGATGTAGGCTTCTATACACGAAATGGAAAACGCTATGATCCGGCAAATGCAATAGTGGAATCTACAAAAGGAAAAGCCTTAGCAGTTGAGTGGGGAAAGCAAAAACGGACAGAATAGAATCACAGGTTAATCAGCCGATAACTGAAAATGAGGCTAGAGAATTTCTAAAATTCTTAAAGCATAGCGAGTATAGCGTGCTGGAACAACTACATAAGTAATCGGCTCGTATCTCGGTGCTTGAGTTGCTTCTAAGTTCAGAGACATATCGTAATGCATTGATAAAGGTACTAAATGAAACTTATGTCGTTAACGATATCTCGGTGAACAAGTTAGACCGCTTGGTTAACAATATAAGTGCCGATAATTTCATTTTCTTTAATAATGATGAACTACCGCCGGAGGGAAGAGGAGCCACCAAAGCCCTACATATCACTACTCGCTGCGGGGAATACACGTTGCCAGGGGTGCTAATTGATAATAGATCGGCCTTGAATGTCTTACCATTATCCACCTTAAACAGGTTGTCGGTGGATAGCTCTCACATGAAATCATGCCAGAATATATTGAGAGCATTCGATGGTACCGAAAGGAGGGTGATGGGGAGAATAGAAATACCACTCTTGATTGGTCTGAATATATACGAGGTGGATTTCCTAGTGATGGATATCAAGCCTTTGTATAATTACTTGTTGGGAAGACCTCGGATTCATTCAGCGAGAGCGGTATCTTCATTATTGCACCAGAATTTGAAATTGGTAACAGAAGGCCTATTAGTTACGATAAACGCTGAAGAAGATATCATTGCATCAGTAACCAGTGACACACCATATTTGGGAACGGTTGATGAGGCAATCGAATGTTCCTTTTGATCCTTAGAATTCATGAATGCGACCTTTGTTGTCGAGGGGAATAAGATTCCGATGCCCAACATATCTAGAGCCATAAGGATGAGACTACAAATAACGGTTGGGAAGGGAGCAGTGCTTGGAAGAGGACTTAGAAGATGCCTTCAAGGAAGGATAGAAGCACCAATGCTGAAAGATAAATGAGACCGCTTTGGTTTAAGATTTAAGCCAAATGCGAAGCAAAGAAGGAAAGAGTTAGAGAATAGACAAGAGAGGAGGAAGGCGCGTTTGAGTGGAGAAGAAGTTTATTGGGAACCTATAACTTTCCCCCACATATCAAGGACCTACGTATCAGGGGGAACCATGTATTCTGGATTGAGGACACCAAGAAAGGAGACTGCGGAGGAAATGTTAGGAAATTTGAACATTAATACCATATTCAAAGAAGAATTCGAAGAAGTATATCAGGCATCC
Organism: Gossypium hirsutum; assembly: GCF_007990345.1. NCBI lineage: Eukaryota > Viridiplantae > Streptophyta > Magnoliopsida > Malvales > Malvaceae > Gossypium > Gossypium hirsutum. Next base: position 7,660,097 of record NC_053442.1, on the reverse strand, counting down.
GTCCCTATGAACCCGAGAGCATTCTAAATAATTGGACTACAGAAGAAATACTTGAAGTTTTTAGAGCTTTTCCAGAGTAATATTCAAAACATACTAATTGTTTGAAGCCTAGAGACAGTGAAAACTTTTTGTGAAATGGGCATATGTTTGAACATTGTGACTTCAATTAAATATATCTTCGTAATTTTTTTGAGCATATATTCTTTTAAGATTCTTTCATTCTTTCGTACAAATTTTCATTTTGGATTCTTTTATTCCAAATTATTATTTCATTAATTCATGACCATATTATAAATAAGTATTCTTAAATTCATACATTCCTTGTATATTATTTGGTACCTATAACAGACCCTTAGATATCAATGACATGAGTGACTCTACTATGGACTTGAAAAATCCTTTTGAACGGGATATGTGTTAAGAGGAATCTCATGATTTTGAAGATAACATAGATTGCAACCTATCTCCGGACTTGTTGAGGATGGTACAGCAAGAGGAGAAACAAATCCTACCTCATAAGGAGACGGTGGAGACGGTAATCCTAGAAGAGGGAAAGGTAGTGAAGATCGGAACATGCATAGCTGAAGAAGCAAAACAAGACTTTATTGATTTGCTTCGAGAGTTCAAAGACATTTTCGCGTGGTCATACCAGGATATGCTTGGCTTAAATACCGATATTGTAGTTCACCGTCTTCCTATAAAGGAGGATTGCAAGCTAGTTCAGCAAAAACTCCAAATGATGAGGCCTGATGCTATATTAAAAATAAAGGAAGAGGTTCAAAAGCAATTCGATATTGGGTTCCTGTAAGTGGTAAAATACTCCGAATGGGTAGCCAACATTGTACCCGTCCCTAAGAAAGATGGAAAAGTACGAATGTGTGTAGATTACAAAGATTTGAATAAAGCTAGCCCGAAAGATTATTTTCTTTTACATCACGTCGACACCCTGGTAGATAACACGGCAGGGCACTCACTGTTTTCTTTCATGGATGGTTTCTCAAGATATAACCAAATTAAGATGCATCCTGAAGATATGAAGAAAACTACATTGGTAACCCTATGGAGGATATTCTGTTATAAAGAAATGCTATTTGGGTTGAAAAATGCGGGAGCCACATACCAGAGAGCTATGGTGACCCTTTTCCACGATATGATGCACGAGGAGATTGAAGTATATGTTGATGACATGATCGCAAAATCCCAAATGGAAAGAGAACATGTGCAAGTCTTAAGAAAGTTGTTCTTAAGATTAAGAAAGTTCCAACTCAAGCTTAATCCAGCCAAATGTATCTTTAGAGATAGGTCGAGAAAACTTTTGGGGTTTGTAGTCAGTGAAAAAGGGATTGAAATCGACCTAGACAAAGTCAGGGCAATTCGAGATTTGCCTCCACCACGTACTCAGAAAGAAGTTCGAGGCTTATTACACAGACTAAATTACATTGCTCGTTTCATTTCGCAACTGACCGAGAAATATGACCCCATATTCCGTCTTCTGAAGAAACACAATCCAGATGTGTGGAATGAAGAATGCCAGGAGGCTTTTGACAAGATAAAATAGTACTTACCCAATACTCCAGTGTTGTCGCCGCCAGGCCAGATAAACCATTGATCCTGTATTTAACAGTGTTCGACAACTCCATGGGATGTGTGCTAGGTCAACATGATGAGACGGGGAAGAAGGAGAAGGCGATCTATTATCTTAGTAAGAAATTTACTAACTGTGAAATGAGGTATTCGCCTATTGAAAAATTATGTTGTGCCCTGATCTGGACGACACAAAGGTTGAGGCAATACATGCTCTATCATACGACTTGGCTAATTTCAAAGTTAGACCCTCTAAAGTATATGATGGAGTCAACAGCGTTGAACGGGTGGATGGCTAGGTAGCAAATTCTACTCTCCGAATTTGATATAGTCTACGTAAATCAAAATGCTATCAAAGGGAGCACGATAGCAAAATTTTTGGCCAGCAGAGCTTTAGAAGACAACGAAACTCTGAATTTTGATTTCCTGAATGAAAACTTGATGTATGTGTCAACCGCTGAAGAGGATTCCCACGAAAATCATCTTTGAAAGTTAAACTTTGACGGAGCTTCGAATGCTGTAGGCAATGGAATTGGGGAAGTCCTGGTGTCCCCTAATGGAGATCATTATCCTTTTACCAGTAAATTGGATTTTATTGCACCAATAACATGGCTGAATATGAAGCTTGCATCATGGGCATCCGGGCAGCCATAGAGCAAAAAATTAAGATACTAAAGGTATACGAAGACTCTGCATTAGTAATATACTAGCTCAAAGGGGAATGGGAAATGAGAGACCCAAAGTTAGCCCGCTATCGGAAATTAGTCCTGGAATTAATTGAAGAGTTTGACAGTGTCACTTTTTGTTATCTCCAACGAGACGAAAATCAGATGGCTGATGCTTTGGCCACTCTAGCCTCTATGATCAAAGTGAACAAACCAGAAGATATGAAGCCTATTCAGATCAGCATTCTGAGACCCCAGCTCCTTGTTACAGTGTTGAAGAAGAGGAAAATGATGACCATCCATGGCACCAAGACATACTACGATATGTAAAGAATCGTGAATACCCTGATCATGCGACAGAAAATGATAAAAGAACATTGAGGAGCCTGGCTATTGATTATGTCCTGGATGGGGAGATTTTGTACAAGAGGGGAAAGGATCAAGTATTGTTGAGATGTGTAGATGCTATGGAGGCTAAGAAAATTTTGGAAGAAGTCCATGAAGGTATTTGTGGAACGCATGCCAATGGCTTCACAATGGCCAAACAGATTATGAGAATCGGGTATTATTGGTCCACCATAGAAGGGGATTACATTAATTATGCCAAAAAGTGCCATAAATGTCGAATTTATGGTGACAAAATGCATGCACAACTTTCACCCCTTCACGTTATGACCTCTTCATGGCCTTTCTCCATATGGGGAATGGATGTCATTAGGCCAATATCTCTAGAGGCTTCTAATGGGTATCGTTTTATCTTTGTGGTTATTGATTATTTCACTAAATGGGTTGAGGCTGCTTCATATGCTAATGTCACGAAATCAGCAGTTAGCAAGTTTCTGAAAAATGAGATTATATGGCGATACGGGATGCCTGAAAGGATCATATCTAACAATATGTTGAACTTGAACAACAACTTAAAAGCGAAAGTTTGTAGTCAGTTCAAGATCAGACACCATAATTCATCACCGTACCATCCAAAAATGAATGGTGCTGTGGAAGCAACTAACAAAAATATCAAGAAAATTGTAGGGAAAATGATTGAAACCTACAAGGACTGGCACGAGAAATTACCTTTCGCTCTCCTAGCATATCGAACATCCGTTAGGACTTCTATTGGAGCAACACCGTTTTGTTTAGTCTATGGGATGGAGGCAGTGTTACCCATTGAAGTTGAGATCCCTTCTCTTCGGGTGTTGGTTGAGCTAAGGTTAGAAAAGGCCGAATGGATTCAATCTCGATATGACCAGCTAAACTTGATAGAAGAAAAGAGGCTAAAAGCTATTTTGGCACGGTTAGATGTATCGAAAACGAATGATGTGAACCTATAACAAGAAATTTCATCCCAGAGAATTTCACAAGGGGGACCTGGTGTTGAAAAAGATTCTTCCTCTACAAAAATATTTTAGAGGGAAATAGATGCCAAATTGGGAAGGACCTTATGTCGTAAAGAAGGCCTTTATTGGAGGAGCTCTGATCTTGAGCGAGACGGATGGCAAAAACTTGCCAAATCCTGTAAACTCAGATTCATTCAAGCAATACTTCACTTGAAGAAAGAGGACCAAATTGAAAACCCGCAAAGCGAGTTTTAAGTCCAAAAAAAAGGGGGCCAAGGTGAAAACCCGTAAAGGTCACTTTGAGACTAAAGGAGATTTGAGTTGAAAACCTGAAAACGGCGGCTCAAATTTTGATCAGATCTGGGGCATGTGGTGATCTCGCTATACCTGAATCAACAAGAAAGGGTAGGCGACATCTTGGGGCATCGACAAAGTACTGTAGATTTCCTAAACACATATCAAATTCAGAATGGTCTTCAGAAAGTTTGTGCAGTGAAGCTCATGCTGCGATATCTGGGGCACCTGTTGTCATCTTATTTATTTTATTTTGAACCTTAGAAAATTTTGCTATCTTGATTAATTTGTTCGTTTCAAGCTTTGCTCTTAATAAAATTGCATCTTGTCCATTGTGATAATTTTTTTCATCTTATTCAGTTCGTATTTCAGCAAAATTTGGTATCTTGATTAATTTATTCATTTCGAAATTTGTTCTCAATAACATTTTGTTTTGTCCATTGTGATAATCTTTTTCAAACATTCTTCATTTAAATAATGATTAATGTACTGAATATTCAAGCGAAAGGAGTTTTGCATATTACTCTAGAATTCTAAATAATATTGGAGCCTGAAACAGGACTGTTATTTAGAACACACCAAGTTTAAAAGTTGAAATGTCTAAGAAATAAAAGTCTAAATTAAGACTATCCTTTCAGATTTTGTTGTCCAAATATGGATTTAAAAAATGACAAAATGTCGTGTTGGTGATAAAGCTTCAATGAATAAACAAGCAGTGATTACCGAGTGATAAGAAGAGGTTTTCTTGGAGAACTGAATTTTACAATTGTGCATAAACATTTGGTGTGACATCTTGGGAATGGTGTAGGAGACCAAGGAGATTCAGATCCTGTGTCCCTGAATCGTAGTGGGAGAGCATTAGGAAAGAGCCAGATTTTATACTTAGTGGGAGAAAGATGGTTCAAATCTTATGTCCCAAAATTACAGTGGATTGGACCTTGAAGATTACAGTAGGGGAAATCTGGTTAAGTGATATGTGAGCATTACCAACCGGACAAGATAACATTCTAACGTGTTGGCAGTAAAACCTTATTGAACAATGGGCAATAACAAATCAAACATTGAGGGATCATTTTTCATGACAATTTGCATTCATGCACGCACATTTAATTAGGATATTTTGATTCATTCTTCATCATAACATCTTAATTATTAGGCATAATTAGGTTCATTATACAGGTCATGTTCTCCAGAGAATAGATCGGGGAAGCCACTAGTCCTATCTCCCTAAGCAGTAGTGAAGTAGGTTGAAGATTGCAAATTCTGTCTCCCTAAGTAGTAGTGGAGCAGATCGAAGATGGTGAATCTTATCTTCCCAAGATAGTGGAGAAGCATATTTAAGCCATTAGTCTTATCTCCCTAAGCGGTAGTGAAGTAGGTTGAAGATTGCAGATTCTATCTCCCTAAGCAGTAGTGGAGCAGATCGAAGATGGTGAATCTTATCTTCCCAAGATAGTGCAGAAGCATATTTAAGCCATTGATTCTATCTCCCTAAGTAGTAATGGAGCAGATCGAAGATGGTGAATCTTATCTTCCCAAGATAGTGGAAAAATATATTTAAGCCATTAGTCCTGTCTCCCTAAGCAGTACTGGAGGGGATCAAAGACGGTGAATCTTATCTTCCCAAGGTAGTAGTGAAGTAAATTTAAACCACAAATCTCGTCCCTGAAGTTGCAGCAGAGTGGATTGAAGTTACAAGTCAGATCTCTCTGAAGTGCAGGGGAGTGGTTGAAACCACAAGACGCAATAGACTGGAATAAAGCTACTTGAATAAGAGAAGCACTAGAACAAGTCAAGAATCGTCGGGACCGGGCAAAATTGGTCTTTCTTGGTCTTTGCTCAGTACTCATTACACGACAATGAGCAAAGGGGGCAGCTGTACAGCCCAAATTTTACCCGGGCCCGAACCAAATTAAAACAAAACCCCTAGCCTAAACTCCCAATACCCAAACCATTCCTAAAACCCAATTACAGACCCAAACCCAACTACCATAAGCCCAAAATCTAAAAGCCCAAACCCATCTTCAGCAAAAAAACAAAAAAAGAGAAAAACCTAACCCTAGGTACAGCGCACCTAGGGTCTTCTTCCTCTGCTGCCGCCACATTTAACAGCCACCTACCCTCTGCCACCACCAGCCACCGACTCCACTGGCACCGACCTGCAAAGAAATGACAACAAATAAAAAAAAAACTTTATAAATTGGCTATAAAAGCCATAGAAAATATGTAAACGAGGGGGCTCTCTTTAGTAACTCTCTACGAAATTTTGAAGAAAAAGAAATAAAAACAGAAAAAAGGTGGTTACCAATTTCGATCTAAGGGTTTCTTTTTATTTTTACTTCTTTTTACTCTATTTATTTTTCTTTTTATTTTAATATATATATATACAAAATAACACAAAAAAGAAAAGGAGGAGTTTTTTACCTTTTTGAAAACGCCGGAACACTCGGGCTGGTTGAGAGACGATTCGGCGAAAAAAAGGGAAACTTTTTAGTCATACGACGGCGCCGGCGCTAGTGACCGACAGTCAGTGAGGTGGCCAACGGCCGGACCCTTGGCCGGAGAAGAAGGAGAGAAGAGAGAGCATTTTTGGATTTTTGTTTTTTTTAAATGGGGAAGAAAATGAATTTTTTTTTTTGGAAAATTTTTGGCTTATATAGGCCCATGAAACGGCGCCATTTTGGCCCAGCTCCAAAACGCCCAAAACGACGTCGTTTTGTCATGGATCGGACCGACCCGACTCGATCCAGGGGGATCCACGTGTTTTTTATGCGGAGGGGTAAATTGCGCTTTTAACCCCTCTGCTTTTTGATGTTTTCACAATCAGTTTTTTTTATATTTTTAAATTTACCCTTTAGTTTATTTCAGATTTCAATTTAGCCCTTTGTGAAACTACGTCATTTTGAGGGAAAAGGAAAAATTTCTCTTTCAATCCCTCCACGTTACACGTGTTTTCAGAATGGTCTTTCTCTTTTATTTTATTTGGATTTTGCCCCGAATCTTTGTCATTAGTTTCAAATTAGTCCCTTTTCGCTATGTTTTTGCTATTAAACTAATTAACTTTAATAATGTTATCATTATCTTTACTATTATTATATACATAAGTACATTTTCATAATATATATGTACATTTATATTTTTTATAACTTATCTATATACATACGTATTTATACATATTTCTTGTATTTTGTGATTTACATACATGTCCATATATATCTATATATATTTTCTATTTTTTATGAATATATATTTCTTATTTATTTTTATTTTTTGAAACTTTATAATTTGTATATACGTATACATATATATTTTTTAAATATATTCATAAACATATATATATACATTATCATTATCTACTTATTTATATATATATATATTTACTATTTTCAAATTTTGTTATATATATACATAGATTTTTATTTTTTTATTTTTACTTTTATTTTTATTTATTCTCATTATTATTGTTATTGTCTTATTTGATGATTATTTATCTGTGTGTTCATTATTATTTTGAAAGGCATTGTAGTCCTATTTGTTTATTCACTTATCATTTCATGTATGATACTGATTTTTGTCCTTTTTATTTTACTTTGTTGCTATTGTTCGTATTATCTGTGCTCACATTATTGTATTCATTAACATTTTGTTATGCATATTAATATCCTTTTAAAAAAAATTCAAAGTAAGACAATGTTTTGCGTTTAGAGATTCGAGAAAACGTGCCCTAATGCGCTGGGTTTCGATTTTTCTCGTTCGACCAAATAGCCAAATATAATTTTAAAATTTTCAAAGTAAGGCAATGTTTTGCGTTTGGGAATTTGAGAAAACCTGCCCTAATGCGCTGGGTTTCGATTTTTCTCATTCGACCAAATAGCCAAATATCCTTTTAGAAATTTCAAAATAAGGCAATGTTTTGCGTTCGAAAATTCGAGAAAACGTGCCCTAATGTGCTGGGTTTCGATTTCTCCTTGGACCAAATAGCCAAATATCCTCTTAAATCTTAATCCATATCATTCGAGTTTTTTAAGGATCGTATTTTAAATCTCTTTAAAGTTTTCAGTTTTCGACATTAAGATATTAACTAATCAACTAGGTACCAATTTTTGGGCATTTCGAGGGTGCTAATCCTTCCTCGTACGTAACCGACTCCCGAACCTTTTTTTTTTGAATTTCGTGGACCAAAATCGTTGTTTTAATAAAATCGAATCGTTTATTAAAAACAACCACTTTTCGAGGTGATCCAATCACACCTTATCAAAAAGGATTGGTGGCGACTCCCGTTTTTTTGTTTTTATTTTTTAAAATCCAAGTCGACCCGTTTTATCAAAAAAATGGTGTCAATAGGGACCATAATGGTAGATTTGTGAAAGGTTTCTCAGGCCATGCATTTAGTGTGTGGTATCTTTACCTTGCTGAAATTTAGGTTATTCAAGAAGCTTTACTTTGGTTTCATAGGTAGAGTTTGGAGTCATTGATCGTTGAATCAAATTGTTTTCTTGTAGTCGATGTTTTGACAAGAAAGAGTGTTGATTTCTCTAAATTTACGTAACTTATTCAAGATGTAGTTATCTTTGATCACTCTTTGTTAATTTATCATTTTTTTAAATGAAGAGGGATGTAAATAAAGTGATTCATCATTTAGCTCGGATGACTTTATCTTATTCATCTTATTATAAGTTTGAGTTTCAGTTGAATATTTTCTTATCTGTTTTCAGTGTTAATACTTCCCCTTAGTCTCTCGAAGCTGAAATACATAGAACCGAATGCATGGAATAAACCCATTGACTTAGGGTGAGTTTGGATCGGCGGTGTATTTACCTATGGTTAGTGTAAAAACAGCGGTAGCGGTGAGATTAGATACTGTAGCGATACTGTAGTGTGAGACAAAAAGTAAGTTAAATGCACCGCACCCAATCGCCTATCCAAACCCACCCTTAGATTTAGCTTTGTCTCCCCTCTTTTGTTTTGTTTGCTCTTTTGTATAAAGTTTCAGCATTTTCCTTTATAAAAGAGAAAGAGCATCGATTTTTTGGTACAAGGAATAGCCAAATTGGAAGGTAAATGACTCTTCAAAAATCGAAACGTCTTGAATTAATAAAAGAAAAACGAAAATTATTGCATTTTTATTTCTGGAATTATTAATATTAATATTATTATTAAAAGTTTTTTAAAAAAAAAGAATGAGTCAACTAATTTTATTTTAATTTTCATCTTCTTTTTGAAATAGTATTTTATTTTTTTAGCACTGTTGGGTTATTTATAAGTAGTATACTTTTTACTCACGCTTTGTGTTGGGTTAATTATTTATTTCTTGATTAAATTATAGTGTAAAAATTTAAAGATTACAATCTATTCAAAGTTTTTGTACTCTTTGTATATTTAAAATTTAATCTTCATATTTTTATTTTTAAGAATTTAGTCTCTCTACTTATTGGATTTAAAATTTTAGGTCCATTTGTTAGCAATGTGTGTGCCATTTTGAAAAAAAAAAACTTGATATCCACATAACAAAAAAAAATAACATTGTAATGGACCTAAATATAATAAAGATTTTAACGGTGCTAAAGATTTTTAAAAATTCACATCATTATTTTAATTAGAATAAAATATTTGGGCTAGCTAATGACATTATAAAAGTTGAAGTATCAAATTATGTCAAAATTAAAGTATATATATTAAATCTCAAATTTGAATGAAATATGAAGATTAAAATAAAATTTAACCATTCTTATAATCTAAAAAGTGGAGGGATTAGAATTGAAATTTACCCATAATATTTTTATGTAAAAAAGAAAAGAAAAGGAAAAGGTGTCTATTGTGGAAGGTTTCAATAGCTTCTTTTTATATAGATTGAAAGTGTGGTTGAAGAAAGATCCTAATGTTGAAATGGTCTTCATTTTTTATTTTAATTATTTGTTTATGGTTGCAAGAAGAGATATTTTATTGGTGGCTGCCTCAAGATTTAAATGCAATATTTCTCAACACCATTGAAATGGATTAGCCTTTTATTTTAGTATATATTATAATTTTTCTGAAATTAAAAATTATTTTAAAAATATGGATTTTTGAATATTTTAAGAAAAATATGTTTAATAAATACTTTTATATTTACATAGCAATAATTTTATTACATAATTATGAAAATAATTATTGCCATACTTATCAACAATAATAATATTTTCTTTTGAATTATTATCAACAACAATAATAAAGTATCCAAAAAAAAAAATTCATGAATTGAACTTTTAAAAGAGAACTTTTAATTTCAAAGTAGTCTGTGGGTAAAATTATGAAAGAGGCTTTTTCCCTCTTTACTAAAAAACAGACAAATTAGTCCCTATACATTAGATCAAAGAGCAAATTAATTATTCTACAAAAAGTTCCTATACATCATTATGAGGTACATATGACACGCTATGTGTCACTGTTTGATTATTTTATTAACGTCAGTTTTTAATATTACAAATGGATGAAATTTTTAACAAAAAGACCAATTTACTTTTTACTGAAAAATAAATAAGATGGTAAGGAATGGGCCAAAAACAACGAATGAGGCCACAATACCCAAGTAGCTAGCTAAAAGCTGGACTCATTTGTCTTAACATCTTTCAACGCTCTCCAAAGGCCAACCACCTTTTCAACACTCCAAATATCAAAAATAAGAATGCAATTTAGTATAATTTTCATCAAACGTACTTTTCAAAGCATTCAAAATAAATATTCTTTTTATCAAACCTCAAGAGTTAAATAAAATAAAACTTGAGCTCTGGAGCAAAGTTGAATGGGACCTCAGCTTATAAGGTCAAATTATAAGGTCAAAGTTGAATGGAGCAAAGTATTCCGTATTAACTAATTTTGTTTGAAGGTGCTGATTAAATTTCATTATCGACGGATTCGGTTGATTTAAAATTTTATATTTTTTTTTATTCGGGTCAAAAAAATGAATTTAAAGTTCTGTCCAAGTTCAGTCTAGATTAAAAATATTAAATTTGAGCTTGATCCGGTCCATCCGTATTAAAATTTTTTAGATCATTTTTTATATAAAAACAAATTTTAAAAAATAATACATCAACTACACTAGAAACATTAAAATAAATGTTTCCCAATAAATTGAAAATACATTTAAAACAGTCTTTATACTTAAATAACACTAAAATAGTTGCAACTTAGTAAACAAATTGTCACACCCCAAAAATCGTGTTAGAAGAATTGGGTTTGTGAAAACCAAAAGTGGTCACGCCCCGATTTATAAAATTATCTTTGAGCATTTATAAATCGAGAGTTTGAAACGAATACCAAAATTAAGGTAATTAATAATTAATTAAAGTATTAAAATAATATAATCAGATATTACTATATTAATTAATTTAAAACAAAACTTGATTACGAGATTTAATTTGAAAATACTGTTTTAATTGAGTTAGGATCTAATTGGAAAAGGAGTAAAATAAATTAAAATATTAATAATGAAACTTGACTATGAGTGTTAATTATTGTATATAAACTAAAATAGGAATGTGTTAAAAACTATAAAGTTAAATAAGAAAAAAAATTGAGTAAATGTGTAAACTAATAAAATATATTTAAGTTGAGCTCGAAATAAATATATACAATTGAGTGACTAAATAAAGTAAGAAATAAGATATAGATTGAGTGGTTAGGTATCGGTGCCTCCTTAAAAGCTAAGATTCAAGTCACTCTTTTTTCATTTCTTTTCCTTTTAATTTTCAGCAACCTAATATAAAAATCACACTAAAATAAATATTATTTGGGATAGAACTTAACAAGAATGGGTAATAGCCTAATAGTTAACATGTCACTCTTCCCCTTGTTTACTCAAGTTTGATCCCCTTTCTTTCTTTTTTATTTCATAATTTCACCAAAAACACCCCAAAAACATATCAATATGATTAAGCATAAAGAATAAACAAGTAATGGGCAATAGCCCAATGGTTAAGGCATTAGCTCTCTTAAGTGAATAAGGATTGAGCATTTTTTCCCTTTAATTTTAATTTCAAATTTTGGCAAAATATTAGAAAAATTACAAATGCAGCTATTAGGGTTCACAAGCCCTAAGAATTGACCCAATTATTTCCTAACTAGAATTCTACCATCTTTTTATCTTTTTTTCTAATTAGAATTTCAATTTGCTCCTTTCCAAACCCAAATGGAATTCGTCCTCCATCTTTCTATTTATCTCTTTTTATTTTTTTCTCTTTTCTTTACACCATATTTTCATCCTAATTGTTGATAATTATTTTGTTTTCTCAAATCAAATAATCCTCCATACAATCGTTCTCTCTATCGATTTCATAATTTTCATCAAATAGCATCCTTAATCTTTGCCAAGAAACGGTAAGTACATCCCGTTTCAAAGAATAGATCTCGAATTTACGTAATACTCTTATTTGAAGCTAATTCTTCATTTAATCTAATCAATTTTTTACGAGTTTTACCAAATCTTTCAAAAAATCTTGATAAATCTTAGAAAACAAGCGTTAACTCGTGTGAAATTGTCTTTCGAAGAACCAATTTTAGGTACATTGAACCATATTTAAGCGTGAGGAATGTCGTTCGAGATACCAATGACTGGTGTGTATTTTTTTACAAGCAAATCAGGGTAAATCGTGCCTATGATTAAAGGTCACACAGTCTATCACACGGTCATATGGATCACACGACCCTCACACGGTCATGTTCCCCCTAAAACCCTAGGAGTTTTATTCTCACACGACCTAAGACCTTCCACACGGCTGTGTCTCCCCTGTACCCTAATATTGCAATTATCACATGGCATTAGTTTGTTACACGGCCTGACCACACGATCGTATAACCCCTTTATACGGTTTACAGTATCCCATACGATCGTGTGTCCCCTATTTATTAGATTTTACAATTTTGACCCAAAATTTTATATTTTATTTAGTCTAGTCCCTAAATGATCCCTAAACTATTTTAGTATTTTATTTTATTTAATTAAGTCCCTAAGAATATGAATAATGTTAGAACCCATGACCTAATTGGCTGAATTAATGTTATATATATAATTGCATGAATTGAAAATGATATATATGTGTATTGTATATGTATTTGTTATCGTACGTACATCTTACCTTATGTTACCGTTAAACCTAACACATGATAAGCATGCCTTTTGCTACTGAATCAATCTATTATAGGCATAATATTTGTCACTGAATCGAACCGTTATAAGCATAATGATTGCTATTGTAATGTTCTATTAAAAGCATATTAAATGCTATTGTATTAATCTGTTTTGAGCATGCCATATTGTATTGCATGGGGTGGGACATTATGAACGAAGGAAGTTGAACAATTTATCTGCACCGTTGAGTGGTTTATCCACACCGTTTGAGTAGATTTTATCTGTACTGTTTGAGTGGTTTATCTACACTATAATAGAAAATTTTATTTGCAACAATGAGTGGTTTAACCACATCGTACTAGTAGTTTTAATCTGCAAACATGTGTATTCACAACCTACTGACAACTTCTTTGTAAAAACTTTTTATCAAAAAGGTCAATGGTTCATCCACCCTTTTTATTACTAGTGGTTTATCCACAATGAGTGGTTCGTCCACAACGATGAGTGGTTTATCCACAATGTGGTGTAAAGGTAAAGGAGTTCTGGGGAACTCCTACTATGGTGTGTAGCTGTGGGGTAGGAAACTTTTCTAATAATTGAAATTGCATTGCATTCATAAGCATATGAATAGTGGTTGTAACACCCCAAACTTGGCCTAGACGTTATGGCCAGATCTAGAGAAATTAATATGATTCATTTTGAAAATTCAAAAATCATTTGAAACTTATAAAAATAGCGCTAGCTTTTGATAATTTAAAATTCCAATTTTATTTGAGAAAATGCTTCTCTTAACCGGTTCATTAAGTTTTTTCAGTTATACATTTATAAAACACTTAATTTTGCTACGGAATTTCTTAGGTAAACACAGTTTTGGAAAATGCGGTTTGTTATTGAAAATCCACATTTTGCAGATAAAGTTAATATAATTTAAAAAAACATTTAAAACAGTTTAAAACAGAAAATAAACTCCAAAATTTAAAATAGTCCCTGCAAGTCCAAATAAACAGTCTACATGAAAATAAATCAATACTTAGCAATACTAAAGAAAATGCAATCTAATAACCAAGCTCTCGCCACGTCGACTTGCCCTAAGGTTGCTGATTAACTAAAAGAATACATACAAAAGCGTGAGCTTACGAGCTCAGTGTGCATAATAATTCAAACGGTAAACCAAATATGTAAATACCACAAGATATACATATCAGACCATTCTCAGTTACATATTTTAGATATTGTTCAAAAACAGATTAGACGTAGTATTACTTTCAAAAGCATATTGTAACACCCCTAACTCGTATTCGTCGCCAGAACAGGGCTTAAGAGCATTACTGATGTTTATAGATCAAACTCAAATATTTCATATTACTTCACATTCATATCAGAAATTAATAATAATTTAATCATATTGACCCTTATATGATCCCTCGAGGCCCAAATTCACATATATTCATGTAAATATTACCTAATGGAACACGGCTTAAGATAACATATTACCTAATGGGCCTTATATTACCTAATGGACATATCAGAAATTAATAATAATTTAATCAATCTTACCTAATGGACCAAATTCACATATATGCATATTTTATCAAATATGCTATCCCAATCCATTCATCCATATACTTACCATCACTTAACCATTTCAAACTCACACATTAGGCATATTAAGACTATTTACATTCATATCAAAACATGTCCATCACAAGCCATTCCAATGGCTAGTTACAACTAAAACATTTATATGCCAACAATGGCTAAGTTAACCTATACATGCCATTATAACCAAGAGATTTGTTTCATATTTGTACCGAAATGGGCCGGTGGATAGTGTGAGTGATCTCCGCTAAGCTTCCGACCCAACGAGCCTCCGAGTACTATAAAATAGAGGAAATATAACAGAGTAAGCATATAATGCTTAGTAAGTTCGTATAACAGATTAACTTACCATACATTTACGCTTAAGGTAGGCATATAAAAATTACATCCAAAACAATTTGGCAATTAGCCTGACACACATAACCTCAACAAACAAGTTAGTCATGTATTTCATACGAATAAAAAAAATAAGGATAAGCTCATCAATCATGTCTCCATATGTTTTCAAGTATACAGATAATGATTTATCTTGATTTCTTATGTTCTCGTGTCGAAATTTCACCCGTTGAATCATGTGAAATCTCGATGGATACATGGGTAGTATATACAAAGTGTACACTACTGTAAATCCGTCAATTCATATTCGAGAGTGCTTTTACGAGTACATAAACAGAAAGCTCTTTCTCTCAAGCTATATAACGTGAAGTTCAAGCAAGCAATAACAGGAAGCTTGAGAGGGCTTATAACAGGATGCTGTTTCGAGCTATGGTGTGTTCCCAACATATGTAGGATCACAACCAATTGGGAACCCTGTATCCAATCAAATTTCATTCATTCAAACGAGACTTAATATTTGTCGGGTATTTCCGGATATGTGATCAAATCTCATATAAATGACCAATTACACAATTCACATACATATCATTCAATTCAAGAATATAATTACACAATCAAGTTACACGAACTTGCCTCGACAATTGTTCGTGTATGTAGGCTACTAATCCAATACTTTTTTTACCTCGATCTAGCTCCGTATTTTGTCTATCCGGATCTATACAAGTAAATTTAACTCAATTTAATACAATTCATATTCAATTCAATTCAATTTATATCTTAGGTAAAATTACCATTTTGCTCCTATACTTTTAATTAATAACAATTTCGTCCCTAGGCTCGTAAAATAAAATTCATGCAATTTAATCATTATTTCAAGCCTAGCGAATTTTCATATATCACAACAGAAGCCCATGTATTTCACAAAATTATGAATTTTTCTATGAATTTTATATCTTTTCAATTTAGTCATTAAATCATATTTTCATCAAAATTTCTTTAACAAAAGTTGTTTATCTATCAACAACCTTTCATTTTCTACCATGAAACTTCATAATTCATACATAATTATCCATGACAAAACTCGAGTACATTGATAACTTTGCAAATTAATCCCCGAGATAGCTAGATTAAGCTATTACGATCTCGGAAATGTAAAAATATTAAAACGGGACAAGAAAACATACCTAATCAAGTCAAATAAGTTTGCATGAGTTCTCTTCTCTTAGATAGGATTTCTATGTATTTTTTATTTGGGAAAGATGATGAAAAGATGATATTTTTATTAATTTAATCACTTATCATCTTTTAATATCTTTTATTTCCAATTTAGTTCTTTTCTTTATTCAATTTCCCATGGATGAACCGTCATTCTTATCTACTAACTTCTCTTAATGGTCTACTTGTCATATAAAGACCTCCAATTTTGAATTTCATAGCTATTTGATACTTATAGCTACTAGAACTCAACCTTTGCATTTCATGCAATTTAGTCCTTTTATCAATTAAACATGTAATTGGTAAAATTTTCGTAACAAAATTTTCATGTGACATTCCTATCATAATATAGACCATGCAATATTATTAAAATAATTTTTCTCTCAGACTCGAATTTGTGGTCCCGAAACCACTGTTCTGATTTTACTAAAAACGGTCTGTTACACAGATTAGGGTATCAAGTTCCCATCTAACCCCATACACCGATATGTGATCATGTGTCACATTACAAAATCAGTGCATTCAAGCTTCCAGATGCAATATGCGGCCACTAGATAAGGTAAACTGTCAACACTTTCTCCAACATATTAGATCCCATCCCAGTGCATGCAGTCAAATTAGCAGAAATACAGAATACAGTGTATGCTTTCAAAATTATCAACACATAAAACATACATGTATACTCACATACCGAAAACATAACAAATACCAAGTTTCGAATCTTACCTAAGGAGTATAGACCCCATGGAGGGTCCAATTATGAATTACAGATTTTAATGGCCTTGGATAAAAGTTTTCAGAATTTGGGCCCATGCGCCCAAAATGGCCAGCCTATGTAGCCAACACAAGCTACCTGACTAGCCCGTGTGTCCCACACGGTCTACATGATTTACCTGTGTAATCGCACACGCCTGTGTGCACCTACACGGCCTTGTGATGCACAACAGTATCAAATTTTCCATGAGATTTTCTAGATTTTTTTTCTGATTTTTCATGGTGGTTTCGAGTTAGAAATACACACCTTAATAATTTATGATGTAGATTCATGAACCAGTAGTCCCATACCTAAACCAACAACTCATACATGTTAATCAACACAATTTTTGCTAACCCCGATTGATCGAATCAATACCACCAACGTTAAAAGAACCTTTAGTAACATAACAAAAATAACTCCTACACGACGAAACTACTTACCCTCGACCGTAACAACAAATTAAAATGAGAACTTAATTCACTGGAGGTTCTACCGTCTCACGATCTTCTCCTAATTGCATCCAAACATAGAACCAAAAACCAAAGTCACTTCCCTTAAAAAAATTGGAAAAAAAACCTTATAAAAATCATTAGAAAACACTTACTCCCAAATACTCGAAAAATTAAAATCGCGAAAGGGGGCAAAGGTTGAACCACACACCAAAACATAGCGAAGAAATTGAAACAAAATAGCAAAGGAATCAAGAACATAATGAAACAATAAGTGTGGGTGAAAGAAAGGGAAAGAAAGAAAGAAAGAAAAACAAAAAGAACGTGAAACATGAATGGAAAACGTGGGGGATTTGACAAAAAATTACAAAGAAATAAAATAAAATAATTAAAATCCCCCATTTTTCCTCACCATTTAATTAAAAAACAAATAAAAGAATTATGATAACAACCCACCAGATACTGATAACTACTCAGATTTTCTTCCAAGAGTTTGAATTGAATCAAAACTTATCCACATGGACGACACAAAGCATAGAAATAAAAATATTTCCATTTGCTTGTGCAAAACCTCAAACACAAGACCAAAAGGTAAGTTGATTTCTTACCACCAAACCAATAGGCTCAGTCTTGATACAAGTCGAGCAAAAATAGTATTTAAGTCGAATAAATAGATATAGGGATAGGGGCAAAAATAACTAAATTTTCCCAAAAGTGAAATTTGAACCCATGGCCTCAAAAACACATTCAATGCCCTTACCCGCCAAAGCAAACACTTAATTATGACAAAACTTAATACATCAAAAATTCAAATTTTTGGGGCGTTACAATGGTGAACATTGAGATATTACAACAATGAGATGAACTGAAAAATCGATATTCTAAAATTACTCTTGTGAATTCTGTGATACTAGTGATGGTTAATTAAAAATTTGAAACTCTGATTTGCTATTTGATTGCGATTATATTATGCATTATTATTTAATATGACCTATCGACTGTTTGCACTGATCTTCTTGTAATTGAACTGACACTGAGTTTCATAGCTCACTCCCCGTTATTCTCCATCTTTATAAACAACCCGCCAGGTTAGAATGCAGACACGACACTCGGAGGGACTTGACTCAGTTTCGACTATTATAATATTTTGGATTAATTATTTGAAATTTTCCGTTATTCAGAAATTGTAATGTTTTATTTAAACTATGGCATGAGACTTAAGTTTTTTTAGGGATTATCTAGCATGCATGACCTTTAATTTTGATTAGGTTATTAAAATTAGGGAATTTAATTATTTATGCATGGAATACAACTTCTATTAATACTAAGTTAGGTATCAATTTATCCGTTGTTAGGTCATAAATTTTTAAGTATTAAATAAACTAGAAATTAATTAAGTTTTCAAAAGTAGTCATCATTTTGTAGGAAAGTTAAACTAAAACAGTTTTTGATAAACTTATAAACCTTTTTGAAAATAGACTAAAGTTTTCTACCAAAATAAAAAAAAAGTTTTAAAATGACTATTTTATAAACTCCGATTGCTACTAGGTCATTCCGGTGGTTGATGTAATCTCCCGGATTCAAGTCTAACGTCTAGGTCGGGTTGGAGATGTTACACAAATGCCTCTAAAATAGTATCAAAATTAACAATAAAATAAAAGTTATACAATATCCAAACAATAACAATACAATAGTAGCAATATAATAGCAAAATGATAGAAAAAAAACAGCAAAATGACAGTAAAGCAACAACAAAAAAAAGGTTTAGGTTGATTTGGATTGGGTTAGACCTGGGCAAAAAATCCTACCCAAGGCCCGACCCGTTTTCCCATCTAGAAAACATACATTATTTTTTGTCCAATCTCATTTTTCAAGCCTCTATTTTTTTCCAAACTCTTTTACTTTTTGAGCAAATCTTCGAACCTGAATGAATAGCCCAACCTATAATAAGTTCTAATGCTAATGATTAGATAGTTTTAAGTATTTATATATTTGTTTTGATACAGACAACCAGTCATTATCATGTTTACCATAAATCATTTAATATCCCTCGTTACATCATTGATATATATATTTTAAATTTTTACATCACGTTTGATTTGCTATAAGGGAATAGAGCTATAATGAAATAAAGCTGTAATCAGTAATTCAATTGTTTAGTTGAATGGAATGTGATAGAACTATAATAGTATTCTTGTGTTTGGTTAAATGGAATAAATATTTTAATAGCATAAGGAAAAAATTGAAATGACCAGAGTACCCTTAGCAAAAAAAATTTTAGGTAGATGATTATTGTTATTAAAATTTAATAGGATTGTTATTAAATATAATTTAATAATAATAAATACTTTAATCATATTTTAATATAATTGTTATTAAATATAATTTAATAAAATAATATATAATTTAATAACATTCTTAATATAATTATTTTATATTAAATTATATTAAAAAATTTATTTTAAATTATATTTTGAAATAAAATGTTTTATATTAAATTAAATTAATATTAAATATTAAATTATATTAAAATATTTCAAATATTTTATTTTTATATTTTCTAAGTCCAAATTTTAAAGGACTAATCTGAAAATTAATTTTGTTTTGTTATTCAAGGTTGCATGGAATAGCCATTCTTTGGTATATATCTATTAGGGGAGGACAATAAATAGAGAAGTAATGATCATTTCATTGAATAAGTATCACGTTCAACAAAACAAAGGAACAGATTACCATTCAATAAATAAAGGGGGAGTGTTATTCCATTCCCGCAACCAAACATGTTGTAAGGGTCTTGCTCTTGCATATCTAAATTTGTGTGCTTAAATGTTGTGGTGGGGGTGGGGCTGGGGGATTTTTATTTTATTTAGTATTAATATATTTATATTTATTTAATATTAATATAAAATTTAAATTAATTATTATATATATTAAAAATATTTATTTTTAAATTTTATATATTATTATTTCTTGCCAACTATATTTTTTATTTTTATATATTTTTAATTTATTATTATATTTTCTTGAAAATATTTGTGTATTTTTATATATTTCTTTGAATTTTTTAGAATTAAGATCAAATTGAGACAATTTGTAAATTTTGAGTTTAATTTTTTAAAATTATGACTAAATTGATATAACATGTAAAAGTTTAGGGTTAAATTTGTTATTATACCAATTGTTTTAACTGTCACATCATCTTATCATTTGTGATTTTAAAAGGAGTAGTCAAAATGACATAATTATGTAACGTGAATGCTTAAATTGCGAACTTTTATTTTTGATACCTAAAATGAATTTTTTTATAGTTGGATGACTATTTATATAGTTTAGCCTAAAATTTATAATTATAATAGTAAAAAAATTGTATATAACTTATTAAGTAAAAAATATTTGTATATTTTTGTAAAGAAATTATTTGGTATATTGTCAATGTAGTTTTTAAACTCCACAAGCAAGGTTAAGAGGTTGACAAGTGTCCTATAAGGTATAATAAAATATTAAAAAAATATATTTAAAAAAAAAGACACTTGACAATTTTTTAAGGGTATTTGTGAAATAAAAAGAGTACCAAATACTAACCCGTTTTTATAAGAGTAATTATTTTGTAGAAATTTTTAATAAATCCACAAACGGAATTTTAAATCCATAAGTGAGATTGAGATATTGTCTTATGTCCTATTCATTTATTTATTTTTAAATACTACATAAAGACACATGATAGAATCTCAAACTCCGTTGGTAGAGTTAAAAGTTTGTACCAAATAATCATCATTTTTACAAATATCATTAAATTTATAAAACTTAACTAAAATGATATATTTATATTAAAAAATGTAATCTTAAAATTAAATAATTTAAAAAATATAATACACTAAAAATATTAAAATAAATGTTTCTCAACAAATTGAAAATAAATGAAAAAAAAGTCTTTATAAATAAATGCAACTTAACAAGCAAACGCCTTTAAAATATTAACAAAATTAACAATAAAACAAGTGTTACACAATGTTTAAACAGTAACAATAAAATAGTAGCAACATAATAATGAAATTATCGTAAAATAATAACAAAAAGTAGGAAACAACAGCAAAACATGAAAAAGCAGCAACAAAAACAACAGTTTTTTTTATTGAAAATTCAAGCTGGGCCAGGCCCAAGAAACCTTATCTAAGGCCAAGCCCGTAAGCGGGCTTTGTTTTTTTTCTTTTCGTCCAAACTTCTTTTTTTGAACCTATATTTTTGTCCAAACCCTTCCACTTTTTAGGCGGACCTCCCATCCGAACCAATCGGACTTACCCATAGGCAACTCTAAATTTAATTAATTTTTTGAATTAATGAAAATGATTCATTTTGGTGGGAATTAAATCCCTCAACTTAAAAAATTCAGGCTCCTAAAAAAGATAGCAGTTAGGCCAAATCCTTGTAACTAAACCGGCAATATAGGATCAAGAAACTGCAACCACAACACTGTTTCTATGTCCATTCAATAAACAAAACCTAGACGGCTTAGGCTGGAAATTCCTTTTCCTTTGAATGCAATGGCTTGCAGGCTTGATGGGTTTCACTTTAGCCTGATAATTTGGTGAGTCAGGAGCCACCCCGGTTGGGCTTAGAGCGGGTGGCTTTTTATTGAAACTCCGATGCAGGGTGCACCTAAAGGACCCCGAGTGAGAGGTTGGTGAACACAGGCATGTGAGGCGTCCGGACTTGGAATTTGATGATACAGACATTGCCGGAAAGATGGGAGAAAAATGCTGGGGTTTTTATAGTGCCTTAATTAAGCTTTGCTTTCATGGATTTTTAATTAACGTCAGTACTGTGTTATGGTTATTTTGTATAATATTGAGCATTAGGTGCTTCAATTCCCATGTAATTTTGAAGGGGCATAAGGGCCATGATAGTAATCAATGGGTCTAGTCAATGGTGAGTGCCTGGTTGCATGCGTGCCGGTTAAAAGAGAAAAAAATACCGTGGAGGTCCAGTCAAGAAAATTGAGTTCAAATTTTAATAAAATCGAGATAATATAATGTATTAATTTTCCGGCTCAGTCTTTGGGTTAATGACAAAGTTGAGGTTCTAGACCGTGAGATAATATGTTCCAAGTAAATTA
Source organism: Gossypium hirsutum (assembly GCF_007990345.1). Classification (NCBI taxonomy): domain Eukaryota; kingdom Viridiplantae; phylum Streptophyta; class Magnoliopsida; order Malvales; family Malvaceae; genus Gossypium; species Gossypium hirsutum. The sequence goes on along the minus strand of NC_053442.1, from coordinate 7,637,642 downwards.
TGTATGGTTTAAATTTATTTTGATTTAGATCTAAATATATAGTAATTATCAACTTAACCGTGATTATAGATATTTGGATATGTATTGTTTGTATTTGTAATTTAGCAGAGTAGCAACTTTGAAAATGGAGTTAAACTTGGATTTGCTTACCCATCTTGGAGGTGGGTTGCGTAAAACTTGGGACAAGCACGAACATGCATTGGCGTTAGGCATCCCCTTATCTTCTAAGTCTGACAAAAAATGGTGACACGTATTGGAATTGGTACATTCAAATCCACAGTTGGAGATGCACTAAGCATACTGATAAAGACATGTCGCCAACTTTTGGCTTGGGGACAATTTACATTGGAAATGTTGGATCTGGGAAAGCACTTGTTCATGCTATGACGTCTTCTAGTGTCACATTTTGTGCAGAGAAAATAGCACGACTGTTCATATAACTTTAATTTCTTGATGTTGATTGATGATGACAAAGATCTTATTTCTGCTTATGCTTTTAGATTAATAGGAAAAATACATTTCATTGATGAACAATTAGCAGGCACAAGATTAAGCACGTCTACTGTATTTAACAAGGATTCAAACCTAAGGAAAACAAGCATAATATACAAAGTAATGCAACGAAAGTTACTTGGAAATAAACAAGTGCGTTTGTGACGTTCTAGTGACCCTTGTTTACGCCTTCCACTCTAGCATCGTGCTGTTTAGTATAAACGCGATGCCTTCTCTCTCTTGCATAAATCACCCAAAACATCAATGACAGCATCACAGCTGCAGATACAATTACTAATCCGATGTAGATCCATTGACTATAGCGGCACAGACCTGGGCAATGATCATGACTGATATCTGTGAATGTATCGCGCACGAAAGTGCAGTCTTGCAAATTAACCAGGAATGGACCGTAGCGATATAGACCATAACTAATATTCACCGCAGCTGACATCTGACTATAGAATTGAGGGGTCAGCCGCCCAGGTGTAGTACATATCCCGGAAGGTGTAGATACGTTACAGGTATATTTCTTCCAAACCTGTTTAAAAACAAACATAGCCACTCATGAGATGTGGTAAAAAGTTTCGAATAAGTGGAAGCCTGAAGATGGGCTGAGAAACTCTAATGCAGATTTTGAAACCTTTTTTTTTTAAGACTCTTTATTGAAACATAAGATTGACCATGGTATTCAGAACTTGTGTATTAACATAATCACCACAGTCTTTGGGGTTTAGGGTATTAAGTGTATGCTCTGACTCGGCCTGTATGCTACATGTGTGTGCATCGTGCATTAGATTTACCCCTATTTATTCATGGTCAAGTAATTTCCACTTATAAGAAAGGCTAGTTTCGTTACCTCTGAAGAATTGTGCAAGCTAACTTCACCAGATGCACACATACGCTCTGAGAGATTTGAATGGAATGGATTGCAGAGAACAGGCACCAATGGACCAGATTGATTGTAATATAAAGGTGCCAATTGTGGTGGGAAATTACGGTTGGCAACAGTATTGATGATGCCATTCACGACATTTACAAGTTGGTGAGTGACATTCTTGGTTTGTAACAAGGTCTCTTGGGCCGTTGCATTGTCCACACATGGCAGAATGTCATCTAGCGCAGTATGTGCAGTGGGATTCTGGACCCATTGGTCCATGGCAACACATGAATCTCCTGCAACACTGTGAAGCAAGGGAAACAATTTCAATTTAGTAAACATATCATATTAATGAAGTGTCTAAGAACAGTCTTTATCTTTTGGCCAAGAAATTAAACTGTAAGCTATATCACCATTAGCATGTTCATAAATCCGAGTACGCAGAAAACCTGGTAATTATATCAAAGATATGCATGTGCATTCAGGTTTGAATGAGCAAACTAGAGGGGAGGAGGAGAACATACTTGTGGAGGAGATTAAATACACCACATAAAATAAATGTGCCAGCAACAAGAATCCACCCAAAGATCACCAGCCTGCATTGGTTAATAACTGAAGTGTTTGACAAGTAACACATGTTCATAAGATCTATACCATTTATTTTGAAGCGTACAACCAAAAATACATTAATGATAATTTGCTTACGTGTAGACCAGAAACTGCAATCCAAGAATGGAGAATACTGCAGCAAAGTCATCAAAATAACAGCATAAAGTTTAGATGATATTGCAATACTCAAATTAGTACGAATCTAGGAGGAATAGTTAAAGAAGCAATAGTAACTTACAGAATCCAAGAAATGCCAAAAAAAGCATCACAGCTGCGACAATGACAAGAGCCAATCTCCTGCATCATTTACCATAATATCAGTTTGATGATCTGCACTCCAAGATTATTCTAATTTCAAGATTCTACATGCTTTAACTTACATGCGGTCCAAACCGTGTTGAATTCTGTCTTTATTATCACCTGTTTGAGTGGAAAGTGTCGAAGCAGAAGCGTTGATCTTCTTGTCAACATCATCAATGCTTTTTTGGATATCAGGTGATAGAATAGTTGAATCCACACTAATTGTTTTAGCTGCAGAAAGATAATCCGACACATTCCTAAGGTTTTCAGCTGTAACATCTGCCTTATGAACAGCATAATCCAGTGTGTTCGTTGTACTGGCATGAAATTTTCCTTGACCGATGTACAGCACAATACAGCCAACACTGCAAAATGAAGTTAAAACTCAAGCTACTGTTAATGTGGTTCTTTAAACACATATATATTGAAAGTTCATAAAGAGAGAGGGAATAGAGTTACATTGCAGCAATGGTGAAGAGTATGAGGAAAATAAGAGATAGAGCATAAGCTATTCGAGAGTAGCCATAAGAATCTAGTTGACAACAACAATGACGGATGCATATGACGAACAAGCATAGCGCGAATAACACAAACCAGATTCCAGCAATGACAAAGAATGGAGCCGCTGTAAAACCCACAGACTGCAAATATAAACCATAAAAATGATATTAAACAAAAAAAAAATAGATAGAATCTAATTTATAAGATGTATTGCAAGAACTTAGGGGAAGAACTGGATTACCGGAGTCAATGGCTAGAAATACAATTAATTATATTCTCAAAAAATCATAACCAACCTATCACAATGACATAAAACATAAAAAAAATCTATGAAAAACAAAAGATCTTATAAAACTGTACAATTCAAGGTTGTACAAAATTCAGGAATCTTGGTTAAATCTCTCAATTTTTCAAAAAGTACCAAAATGACATAAAAAATGGCCAAAATGAATGATTAGAAGAAAAATGAAATTAAAAGGTGAAGAAGAAACCGACAGCCCAATAGTGTTGATTGCTGATATTCCAGCCACCAGTGTACTTGTTAAAATTATTAAGAGGGTCTTTCCTCTGTGTCCTCTTTTCAGCCAAAATCAAAGAAGAGTTGTTGACTCCTTCACTTCCCTCTACAAGGTTCCTCCTTTCTATCTTCCTCCATGGCAACACTTCACTCTGCTCTTTCTCCCCAAAAACTAAACTTTTATGATACCCTATCAAAGGAATTAAAAAGAAACTGTTAAAACCACAAAAACCCAGGAATAAAAACTGAAAACTTTCCTTTAAAAGAAAATAACACCTTGGATGTGTGAAGTTGGGAAAATTGAGGCTTCAGAAACTACTTCAGGTCGGAAAAGAAACAAAGAGAGAAGAAAAAGAAGAAACAATGTAGGAGGGTTTGCTCTGAAACACGACATTATGATGTTAGTTTTCCTGTTTTTTCAGTGTCTCTGTTCCTCAGATGGTTTTTTGAGAGAGAGACAGAGGGTTAAATTGCAATTATAGAGGTTGATGCTTGCTTTCTTTCTCGTCTGTATGCTTTCTTTTACCAAAATGCCCATGAAGATGACCCGAATCTCACATTTTTTTTTCTTAATAAATCTTATTCTCCTTTGCACAATAAATTAATGAAAAAATTCTTATTCTCTTATTCTCCTCTCAATTTAAAGTTTTTTTTTTAGTGTTAATTAAAAGGGGAAATGATTATAAGTTGTAATGTTTGTCAAATCAATAATCATTAATATTACAATGTCTCATAATACATTTATAAGTGAAAACACGTCTAAAACGAAAAAGAAAAAAAAATCATCACCAGCGTAAATCATGGTGCTGAAGTGTAATTAGCATGTTTGCTTCCTGTTCTCAATTTATCCATTCTTTTATTATTAATAATTGAACTAAGTATCATTTTAATTAGATAAATCACGAAAATATCATTTCATAATTTCTAAAAATTATATTATTTAATACTATTTTAGTCTTTTTATTTTTATAAAATTAATAATAAATTTTGATAAAAAAAATATTAATACTAAAATTCACCAAATTCAAATACAAAAATTAAACCCTTAACTTACTATTAGTAGAATTTGAATTTTTTTTTATTACAGTCACACATTTGCTTTTCTTATGAATTTATATTCATAGATTTGATTTGGAAAGATGTATCATAATGTGATTTAATTATAATCTTAAACTTTTAATTGAAATAAAATTTATTTATTATAAAATTGACTTGGAAAGAAATTTCTAGTTACGGTAACCTCATGTTTTCAGATCCCATTATTAAATTAATCGCTTGTTTATTATCACATCCAACGATCAAAAGACGCATCCATACATCTTAAGCCATGTTCATCCCATCAATAATCGCTTGCAATTCAGCATCTCCATCATCGTGTTAAGTTTAAACCATCCCACCTGTAGACATTCCCATCCTATAAACATTTAGTTCAAATCTAAAAAAAAATACATGATCGGCTAAACTCTCCAGGCTAATTCCTCGACATTTTAAAACTATTTTAAAACCATTGGTCAAAATAAATTTAATGAAATAAAAGTTTTAAAAATTTTCCCATTGACACACACAAAAATCATGGAGTGATTTGGGCCACTATGCATTATCTCATATGTTTATCATCTAATTTTGAAAAAGATAGTATTACCATTAAAACAAAACAAAGCAGATTATGCATGAATTATTCTTAATTTCAGGAGTAGACCCACATGATTCCTTCATAATTTGATTGGTCAAAGGTCAACGAATAAGAGGAAAAAAAATAAAAACTTGGGTTGCCTAAAAATTAGGATAGAAAAGAGAAATTTTAATTTAATTTGGGCTACAAAATTATTTTAAAATGATGGTTTAACATATGAGTTTTACACCTAATACAACAAAATCTCTTCACTTTGATTGTTTTATATAATATAGTAAATTAATTTAATGATATTAACTCATTTAATTATTTGTTTAAGGTTCATTTGATCGTGGCCCACTTCATGGTTCACCATTCACACGCATTACAAAATCCACAGTTGTTGAGAGCAAAAGATTTCATTTTGAATTTCATCCCTTTTATTTTACAAAATCGAATAACTAAATTTTTCCTTTTCTTTTGGTTAAAATTTCATCCTGAAAATTTATTAAATTAAGTAAAACTGACTAATTTAAATGCATGTGTTTAATAACAACAAATGAACTCACTCTTAATTTTTTTTAAAAAAAAATACAAAGATTAGATTGTGAAAAATTAAAATTGAGGGACTAACATTTCTATTTTCATACAACTTTTATAAAAAAGAAACCAAGGAAGGCAGTCCACCTTTTTTCTTTATTTTATGGTTTTGGATTTAAAATCTAAAATTTGAATTTTTAAAATAAAGTAAACCCTATAACCTTTACATTTCTATACTTAAATATACGGTTTTTCTTAAAGTCAAATATACGATGATTTGAATCTGAATATTTTCATATATAAAAATGTATTCTCTTAGAGCTTGTTTGGTTTGGTGTATTGGCGCCAATACACCCCTAATCGGTGGGCCCCATGTAATACCTATCTAAGACGCCGTTTGGTTGAGCGTATTGCTAATACGTGTGTATCCCCTTACTTCCCTAATCGGTGAAAAGCACCGATTTCTATTCCCCCCTTCTGCCCAGATTAGACGACGCTACCCTAAACCCTCCCTCTTTTACCCCTAATCGATCCCCTCTGTTTCTCTTCCGTTTCCCACCTTCATCCGAATTGCTTCCTTGTTTCATTGCTTTTTCCCAGTATTATTTTCTTGCCTTTTCTGCTGATTTGCCCCCTGATTATTTTCTTTTCTATTTCGGCCGATTTGCTCACAGTTTCTGCCGATTTGCGTCATCGGTTAGTCTATGTTTCCCGATAGATTAATATCCTTTTCTATTGTAGATGAAAACCAATACTTCCGAGGTAAATATGATCTATTGTTTTTATCTAATCGGTTTCCCCTTTTGCTTTTTCAGGTTCTTCTTCATTGTGCCCCGATTTGCTAATAGGTTAGTTTTAGCCAATTTTATTCTGTTTGTATTGCATGTGCGATTGAAATGTGTTTTCTGTTGTTGGTTAGGCTTAAGAAATGCATGCCGTTCGAAGTTGTTCTCTCTTCTCTGCTAATCTTCGATTTCTGTTTGTTCTGTTGTAATTTTCGAGTCCTTTTTTGATCTCCAAAACCGAATGAGATTTCTTCCAATGTTTGTTTGTTTAAGTGCCTGAACTGAGTAGCAAAAATAGGTAAGATCATTAAGTTCTTTTGGTCCTCTGAAAGTAGCAAAAATAGGTAAGATTTCTGCAGTTCGAGTTCTTTTGTTTGTTTGTTCTGTTGTAGTTTGGTCCTCTGAAAGTAGCAAAAATAGGTAAGATGAAAATGTTAGATGATAACGAATGTTCAAAACAATTTATAATGTTAAGAATATTGAATTTCATGCGGAGTGCAGATCATAGAAACTAGAAGCTGTTAGATGCAATTTGTGTAGTCTGGCTTTGGATATATGTGTGAAGATACTGATACTGGTACTTCAATGTCTTTCATGTTTTCCATTTTTTCTAAATAGTTAATTAGGATGAACAGAAATATGATTTTTTTAAGATATTAAACATTTTGGAACTTGAGGTTCTTGTTATTGATTGAATAGGATGTTTGATATGAGTAAGAATTTCTATTTTCTTTTTGTGTTTTAATCTATGAATTTGGGCAAGATATGAATTTGAGTTATATGTATATAACTAATTTGTTGTAAATTAAGAATAAAATTTGATATTTTCAGACTTTGATAAACAGAAAAGCAATGATGAGTTGGATTTTCCAATCAGTGTAATATGATTTTTTTTCTTCTAACCAAGCTATTTATATGTTTATGTTTAATTGTAGGTCCAAAGTTCTGAATTCTATAGTCAAACTTATAATGTTTCATCGGAACTTTTTAAAAAGCAATAATATTATTGCAAAATTCTCTACAACTACCTTTTATCAACTTGTTACAGTCATTAAGTTCTATTGTTGGTTTTTGAACTTATCAAAGTACATTGTGTTTGGATCATTTATTAAACATAATTATGTATTTTCTGCTAGTAATATCACAAGATAGATAATATCGAGATAGAACAGTTTTAACCTCTGAGGTGGGTTAGCTTTGATACACATGGTCAGTTTTATTATGATTTCAATCTTGTAGGTAAGTTAAAGTACTTGTACATTACAAATTCATGTTTGAAGAGGTTATAGGCGATAAAGATTTTGTTGGTTTGTTCTGGACATTGTTGTACCTGTCTGCTGGAAAATATTATTTTAGTTTGTTAGTGAGTAGAAGATGAAACTGTTGTGGAAGATGAAATGTTATTTTAGTCTGCTGGACCTTGTTCTTGATTTGGTAGTCAATAGAATTTGTTATTTTAGTTCTTTTGGACCTTGTCTGCTGGAAAATTTTGATTTGTTCTTGATTGGGACGAGTATAGGATTTGAAGAGCATGTGTTTTGAACATAGGCCATGATAATACAAAGGAAAAAGTCAGCCATTAAAATAAGCAAGTAATTACTTTCAGGTTCAATTAGCATTCAAAATAAGCTTTCCTCATTCGCTTTCAAAAAAATGTTGATCAATATTGCTAAAACTTGTAGAAGCAAGTAATTAATTTCATTAAAATACATTTCCTTTTAATTACTTTTCATGCCCTTCATGATGTTTTAGGGTGAAAGTTTGTAATCTATTTACCAAAGCTAAATTATAATTATATCTTTCTTTATATGACATTTCACCGACCAAAGTAAGCTAATTTAATGTGATTAATTGCTCTCTTTTTATTATGGTTTACGTCACTATCTCTCAAACCATATTCATTTCGTTTACTTTTGTCTCTAATTTTTTTTACATTGGTATTTAAATTATTTATCGATTACTATTTTTAGTCAAATAATTTAACGAGTTTAAAAAATAAATACTCCATCCGATTATTATTTTTATTCATATTTAACAATCTTATTTGCTTATCTAGTTTATGACTTGTATAATATTTGTCATGAGAGCAATTTTAAGTTAAAATTGTCACTTAATCCAATTTAACAAAGTAAAAGGATTAAATTTTTAAAATTATAAATAAATAAATTAAATTTTAAATGTGTAAAAAATATAGAGACGAAAGAATAATTAAACCAAAAATGGGGCTTGTGACCTAATCTATCAAAAAAAATTCTTCATGCGGCAAAGGTTGTTATTATTTAAAATAGTACAGGTAATTTATTATAAATTCGATGTTTAATTAAATTATAAATATTATGATACTAATAATGAGAACATTATTAATAACATAAATATAATTGTAATTATTATAATTTTTATCTTTAATATTAATAATTTGAAATTAATAATAAACATGAAACCTGTTTGTTAAGTATTAATGTTGATATAATTTTATGTGGAGAGAATTATATTTTATATTAATTAATAAAAATTATCATATATATTTAAAATATACGTAAAATTAAAAGATTATACATACACCAACAATGTTTTTAGGGTAAATAACATTAAACCAACAATTATACATACACCAACAATGTTTTTAGGGTAAATAACATTAAACCAACAATTATACATACACCAACAATGTTTTTTAGGGACAATAACATTAAACCAACAAGTAATTTTAGGTCAATTATACATACACCAACAATTAATTTTAGGTCAATTATACATGCTTTATAATTTCTTTATTGTTTGGGTGATTCATAAAGAAATGAAATTAAAGTTGCAACGATATCATTTAGTATCAACTATTTTGCTTCGTGTGTTCTAAATTTGTATTGTTTATTTTTGTTTTATAATGTGTAATTGCAACTTCAATTCATTGATAGTGTGTTATAATTTTAATATGTTTCAGTAATGGCTCGTCTGCCTTTAATTGCACAAAGTGTGAGGCGTAAAAGAATTGGTCTTGCTTTGACATTATGGTTGGAAATCTGTAGAATTGCGATTTGGTTCTTGTTTAGAATGGGTGCCAGCCTTAGCCTACAGACTTATCAACCAAGGATTAGTCCTACACCTTAGATTTTTATGCAAAACGGGATTATGTGAAGAGGCTTGTATATGCTAGTGACGAGACTTGTATTGAACAAGTTAGGATGAATAGAACTGCCTTTTGTAAACTATGTGAGATGTTAGAATCGATAGGGGGATTGAAGTCGTCAAGGTTCATGCTTGTTGATGAGCAAGTAGCAATGTTTTTACATATCATCTCCCATCACCTGAAAAATCGAGTTATCAAGCATCACTTTAGAAGGTCCGAGGAAACTGTAAGCAGAGCATTTCATAGTGTTTTAGATGCTGTCATACGCTTACAAGATGTCTTATTTAAAAAGCCGGAGCCAATTACAGCCGACTCTTCTGACACAAGGTGGAAATGGTTTAAGGTAGTAGACTGAGTTTTAGATATAGCTTGTACAACATTTAGTTGACTTAGATTTAAATTAGTATTCTAACACAAGGTTTTATATCATGTGATATAGAATTGCTTAGGTGCTCTTGATGGAACCCACATAAAGATTAGGGTGCCAACAGCTGATAAACCTAGATATCGAACCCGAAAAGGTGACATAGCAACAAATATGCTAGGTGTTTGTACACCTGAGATGCAATTTGTTTATCTTCTTCCTAGTTGGGAAGGTTCAGTTGCCGATGGACAGGTGCTCCGAGATGCCATCAGTAGAAGACATGGACTTAAAGTTCCTCATGGTACAGTGTATACTTAGAGGAATTTGAATTATTCATTAAGATCAAACTTTGTTTGCTGAATTAATCATTTTTTAGCCAATTTATTTTATAGGTTGTTATTATCTAGTTGATGCTGGATACACAAATTGTGAGGGATTTCTTGCACCATTTAGAGGACAGCGATATCATCTGAACGATTGGCGTCAGAGTTATCAGCCAAGTTCTCCGCAAGAGTTTTTTAATATGAAACATGCCTCAACACGTAATGTCATTGAAAGATGCTTTGGCTTATTAAAACTTAGATGGGGAATACTTAGGAGTCCATCGTTTTATCCTGTAAGGGTTCACAATAGAATTATTATTGCATGTTGTTTGCTCCATAATTTTATTCGAACCCATATGAGTATTGATCCCATTGAAACGGAGGTGGGAGAAGGATTACCTACTAATGTGGTGGATGATGATAACCGAATATCACAAATATTCATCCATCGGATGCTTGGGCAACTTGGAGGATGGAACTAGCCAACCAAATGTTCGATGAATGGCAAGCATCTAGAAATTAGTTAGGTTTAGGGACAAATTCAGTTTGAATTGATTTGTTGATGTTTTTTTATGTATCTACTTTGTGAAACTTTGGTGATCTTTATGAAACTTTATGAAACTTTGTTGAATTATAATGTAATTATCTTTTCATTAAGCATGTGTTATAAATTTAAATTTAGAATTGAACTACCGATATAATATTATAAACTGTTCACCCAACAATTAAATGATATTCAAAATAGTAAATAATGTTAATTTGTTTTTTTTTAAGAACAATATGTCAGGTGTTCCACCAATGGGTGCTTCTTCTCAAGCTTCTCGAGGAAGCAAAAGAAAATGGGTTCCAGAGGAGGATGCAGCCTTGGTTTCTTGCATGGTGGATTTGCACAATGTAGGAACATTTAATGCTGATACCGGGTTCAAAGCCGGTTATTTGAACGAGCTAGAGAAAATGCTAGAAAAGGCTTTACCAAGAGCAATGTTGAAGGCGAAACCAAATATTGAATCTCGGATTAGGTGCCTAAAAAGGGAATGGTCAGTCGTCTACGACATGCTTAATGGCCAAAACAACAGTGGTTTTGGTTGGGACGAGCATAGGCAGCTCGTTGTTGCTGAAGATGCAGTTTGGGAATCCTATGTAAAGGTAAAATGTATTTCAAGTATTTATTTGTTTTTTTACAAAACTTATAACTAATATGCTGTACAACCCAATTTTGCCCACTACCCAAACCAATGCCCACCTAGACCTACCCAGACCCAACAAACCTAACCCATCTAAAGGTCCAATTACCATTAACCTCAGCTACCCAACTACCCAATTACAAACCAAAGCCCAAATTAGCAACCCAATACCCAACTAAGCCTAACCCAGCAACCCAAACCCGAGGCCCAATGTTTAAGGCCCAACTTCACAAAAAAATCTGCCTAGGGTTTCAGAGACTAAAACCCTAGGCGCCGCCCCCCCTTTTAGCCTTTTGACCTTTTGGCTCCCTGCCACCGCCGCTGTTGTCACATCACCACCGCCATGGTCACATCACCGTTCACCCACTTGCGCCGTCACCTACAAAAACACGCAAGAAACAGTAGCAACAAGAAGAGAAAATAAAAAAAAACTATGTAAATAGACTATAAAAACCGAGGATCCCCCACTGCCAAGGGGTTCGGGTTTTGGTGATTCTCTGTTCTCTTTTTTGTAACATTCAAAAAAATCAAAAAATCAAAAGGTGATTTTGTTTTCTCGTTTTCGCATCTCTTTTCTCATACTCGTTTTTTTATACATACACATATATATATTTATTAAAAGCAGTTTATTTGCGGAAAATAAAAAAATAAAAATTTTACCTTTCACGCGGTGGCCGGCGCGACGCCGGTACGGTGGGCCGATGATCGGCGCGGGGAGGGTTTGGAACCCTGAAAGCTTGGCTGTTGAGAGAAAATGTGGAGTTTTTTTAGGGAATCGGTTAAAATGATTTTTTTGGAAGAAAATGGGTTTAAATACCCAATCCCAAACGGCGCCGTTTAAGCCTTCTCCGACCCGCGCGGTGATCCGACCCTAGGGGAGGATCCGCGCATTTTCGCTAAATGGACTAATTGCGCCATTGGTCCCTTTGATTTTGTAGCGCTTTCAGGGCAATTTTCCGCATACTTGCGATTTCGACCATAAATTTCTCTTTTGTTTCAATTTGGTCCATAGACTATGGGTTAGGACTGCACTTGAACGGCGTCGTTTGGCTGGTGTGGGATATTTTCCCCACTGATCCCCCTTTCCTTTTTCGCTTTTGAAATTAGTCCCTACGTTGTTTTCCTTTTTTAAAAATTATCCCGCCTATTTAGTTTAAATTGTATTTTAATCCCTTTTTATTATCTTGTTATTTTATCATTTAAAATGTGATACTGTGCTTTTCATGTTTTTTTTTTATTTTTCAAATCTTGCTATATATATGTATGTATATGCATGATGATATTTAATAATATATATATCATTTTATTATCTTTTTAATATATATGTGTATGTGTTTACATTTACCTTAGTTTTTTTTATATATCTATATGCCTATGTTTCTAAAATATGTATTTGTATACACACATTCATGCGTATTGCTTAACCTGCATATATACATATACTTGCATATTATATATGTATATATATATTTGATTACACATTTTATTTTCATGAACATACACATATTTATATCTCTTTGTATATATCTTAAAATCCTTTTTCTATATTTTATAAGTTGTATATACATATTTTCTTTCATTTTACAATGTATGTATGCACCTATTTTTCATATGTATTTCATTATTTTCATATTCAATAATTTTATACACCTACGCATATATATATGTACATATTTTTATATATATAAATTTTTTTCCTTCTTTTTAATATACTTTATATATATTTTTTATATATTTTATAATTTATGCATACACACATATTTTAAATTCATGTCCATATACATCTCTTTACATTTGCAATTATATTCAATATTTATTTATTTCATTTTCATTAGTATTCTAAATGATAGGTTTAATTTTGTTTGTTTGTATATTTTATTGTTTGTATGTTGTAAGGTCGACTTTTATTTATTTTATGTCGTTATCGCATTTCATATCGTTTTTATACTTTCATATCCATTATGGTTTTACCATGCATAAAAATGTAATTTGCTTTCGTATTTTTGTTATGGTTTTCGTGTTTTTATTATACTCGATTTAACAAAATTTGTTTTGAATAAATAATATTTCATGTTTAGATTCGAGAGGATCGTACCCTAACTTACTGGGTTTCGATTTTCACGATAAGTCTAAATGCACGAATCTTTTTAAACTCAATTTTCAAATGATCTCGGGATTAAAGAAATTGCGTCCTAACTTACTGGTCGTGATCTCGTTTTCAAATCCGAGAGGGCTAAAATATTTTTTTAAAATAAGCATTTTTTATTCGCGTATCGGGAACTCGAGACATTGTGTCCTAACTCACTGGATATGATTCTCTTTCTCGAATAACGTGAAATATTCTTCTTTTCTTTTTTTTATTTTAATACAAGGATTGTATTTTTAAAATTCTTCAAAGTTCTCAATTTTGGACATTAAGACATTAAGTAATCAACTAGGTACCAATTTTGGGCGTATCGAGGGTGCTAATCCTTCCTCGTGCGTAACCGACTCCCGAACCCGTTTTTTTGGATTTCGTGGACCAAAATCGTTGTTTTAATAAAAAAATAAAATCGTTTATTAAAAACAACCAATTTTCAAGGTGATCCAATCACACCTCATCAAAAAGGATTGGTGGCGACTCCCGTTTCATTTTTCAAAACTCAAGTCGACCCCGTTTTCCATCAAAAAAATGGTGTCAACAAATATGATTTCCTCATTTTTTTTAGAGTCACAAAGAAGCCTCTCAGTTCAGACATCGTTCTTTCCCTTACTACAACCAGCTTACTGCGATATACGCAAGAGATCGGGCGACTGGGAAAGACGCTCAAACAGCTGCTGATGTTCTTGAAGAAATACATGCTGAGGATGAACGTACTACAGATATGAATGAAGAGAGAAACACATTCTATGACTGCGAAGCTGACGTCTCTTTAGACGACATGGTTGTTTCTGGTACAGATCCGCGTGGAGATAGATACCAATGGGGTTCCTCATATTCAAACAAGAGAAAGAAGAAATCTAATGCTCGTGATAATATGTATTCTTCATTTGAGGAGGCTGCCACTTTGTTGGGGGAAAAAATCCAGGCCGTTGGCGATCAAATCAGTAGGACTATGGCCTCCGAAGTGGTAGTTCAGCAGAAGTCAGAGGAAAAGATGGAAGAGAAAGCTTCAAATTTATATTCAGCCTTATGGTCAATTGAAGGTTTAACCGACGATCAGCGGTATGATGCTTTGAGTAAAATTCTCGATCATCCAACTCAAATGGTCGTTTTCTTTAGTTTACCCTCTGTTGCCCGATTGGAATGGGTCAGAAGATTTCTTTCTCACCATTAAATATCAATGTTCAAACTTTTTGATGTTGTAAAACTATATAACATATGGATTATGATGTACAATTTCATTTTCATCTAACTTTTTCTTAGTATAAGTTAATTTTGTTTATGCAGAAAATAATTCTCAAGTTATATTTTGATTTTGGTAAATTCATAAGAACATTTTATGAAATTATATTTAATAATAATTATTTTAAATTGTATTAAATCATATATTTTAATTAAAATATATTTAATATTAATTATTTCAAATTTTCATTTAGTATCATATATTATGATTTGAGTAAATTCATATAAGAATATGAATTATTAAGAATTTTATTAAATTATATACCAAAATTATAATGTATTTAATAATAATTATGTTTAAATACGATTAAATTATTTATTATTGATATTAATAATCTTATTAAAATTTAAATAACAATAACAAATTTCTGCTAATTATAAGAATTTTATTAAATTATATATTTTAATTAAAATATATTTAATAATAATTATGTTTAAATATGATTAAAATATTTATTACTGATAATAATAATCTTATTAAAATTTAAATAACATTAACAATAATCATTTACCAAAATAATTTTCTGCTAATTATAAGAATTTTATTAAATTATATATTTTAATTAAAATATATTTAATTATAATTGTGTTTAAATATGATTAAAATATTTATTACTGATAATAATAATCTTATTAAAATTTAAATAACAATAACAATAATCATTTACCAAAACAATTTTATGCTAAGGGTATTCTAGTCATTTTAGTTTTTTCCATTATGCTATTACACCTCTATTCCATTCAACCAAACACAAGATTACTATTACGCCTCTATTCCATTACATTCAACCAAACAGTGGATTAGCTATTACAACTCTAATCCAATACACCTCTAATCCAATACACATCTAATCCAATACACCTCTAATCCAATACAGCGAACCAAACGCACCCTTAAAGTTATAAAATATAATAAATAAAAATATTAGTTATAATATATTGATTAATATTACAAAGCTTTGACACAAAACATGTTGAGCTGTCCCAAAATAATACACATTACTAATTAAAAGTGGTTTTTTTGTTCTTCTAATAAAAGAAGAAGAAGCTGTCATTCTAGATTTCCCACATGTTCAATTCATTTGATGCATCTTGGGTTCATCTTATAATGATCCTATTTTTGTGTCTACAATTTCCTTCATCAAACCTCACATAACTGCTGATATTGAATCTAGGCAGTCTGCAATGTTGATTTCACTGCGTTTCAATCCTTTTTTGACAGTCATGGAAATTAAATTAAAAAGACTGTTAATTACATAATTATGTTTCGTTTCTTGAAGCAAAAAGTTATTTTAAGACAAATTTTAGTTTCTTAAAATATGGCTAACTCAAACTATTTCGTGTTCCAAATTAAATTCCTAAGAATCGTCCTTAAAGGTAAAGCTTACCAAATTTGCATGAGATGCTTAACCATGGAAACTTGTCAAAATATGTCTAGTTGTGTTGGAATTGTTAATTTATACTTATGCAGCATGTTGATTGGATTATGACATGTTACATATTTCATGGCTCTTGTTTATCATCAACATCTTACTTTTACTATTCATCTATGCTATATATGATTGAAGCCTTAGTTTTACAAGTAATTTTAGGGGTCGTCCTCTCTAATTTTTTTTATCGTATTAAATGTTTGAAATCACTCCAGATATGTTGTTGTGCTTGAGTTGTAATAAAGTCAATTGTCAACGTATCGTGATGTTCTATTGATGCTAAAGCTAAAGCCTTTATTGTGTTAATGGAATGTTTGTTATTTTTTTCTCTGAATTATATGATTCCATTCATTGAATAAATTAATGAATTTAACTTATACTTAAATCAATGAGATGTAATTAACATGAATCTTAAGCATGATTTGTTGCCGTCTATTTTTGTAACAACATAATTTGGTCTTCAAACAGTTAGAAGCTAGTTGAGTCAGTGAAGCCTTTCCCTTCCCTTGAACCACAAGAGTTAAAAATTAGACCTTATGATATTTGATGCAAAGGATGTACCATAATATCAAAATTTACTTTCAACCAAGTCATTAACTTAGCATCAAATTTATTAAAACTCCCTTACTTTTAATAAATAATAAATGTTATTTTGATGGTAGTTTTGTTTTTCCATATAAAATCTAGAAAAATACTTATGCACAATGGGGTATGAACTAAAAACGCTGTGATATTTAACTTTTAATCTAATCATTTCAACCAAAGCTATTTTTTTGTTATTATATCATTCTTTAAAAAATTTTACTTGCATTTTTCACTCATATATTGGGTGTGATAAAATCTAGCTTATATATAAGTGCCATGGGGCTAGAACTTAAGTCTCGCAAACCGCTATCCTTAGATGATTTCTTTACTTCAAATCCGCTTAAGTCAACCTAACTCTTAAAAGTAAGAATTCACAAAGGAAATTCTCTAAGACACCGAAGTAAAGTGAAACCAAACACAAAAGAAAAAGAAGCTCGAATCGAACAAAAAACCCACAAGCAATGCACACAATGTGTTTTGAGTAAATGCTCTAAAATATATTCAATAACTATGAATGACATGATTATAAATGAGACGGAATGTCTCTATTTATAGTTAAGCTCTCCTAAATCCAACGGTATATTTTAAATTACATTGACGGTCAAAATTAAAACTTATCTACAAGATGAGAGTCCTAAAGGATTTAAACTCTATAGAATCTTATCCATTAAGATTTACAATATTCACCATGGTAACTTCAATTTTACTAAAGTATTTCATTGGGCCACCAAGGCTTCAAATAGATGGGTTTCTATATGTGATCCACAATTAGGTCATTTCAAGTGGGTTAAATGAACCTCATTTAATCAGCTGACCTCCATGAGATGTTTTGTGGGCATTCGTCACGAACTTTAATTCACGGCCCGTGACATAAGTACTTGCTTGGAGTAAACTTTTTAAAAGTAGACTAGTGATTGAATTGATTAGACCTTTGATTCTCGATTTGACTGGTCTGATCGATTGAGTTGAATAAATTATTAAAAATTTAAAAACTATTTAAAAGAACATGGGAAACTTATTCAACCCTTGGTTCGATTGATTAAATCAATCGATTCACAAGTCAATAAGTCCAACCCTTTATTCTGAATTGATATCTTGATCGGTCCAGTTCGATCTAGTTCTGACAATGGTGGCTTAGACCATAATGGGCACATGGCAAAATTAATTAAAAAGTCTAAAAATCATTAAATATATATAAATCAAGAAATTAAAATATTTTTTAAAAAATATAAAAATCAATAATTTTTTATAATTTTCATAAAAATAAAAAATTTTATAAAAACTAGATTTTATTTTTATAGAAAATCAAATTTTTATAAAATTTTTAAAAAAATTGAAATCAAAATCATGAAAAAATATATTAAAAAATAATTTTATCAGAATTACATTCTTTTTAATTTTTAATAATTTTCTTGAAAATGAAAATATTTTATAAGTTTAAATATTTTTTTAAATTCTTAAATATTTTTTTAATTTTCGGATGATGACTTCATGATAATGTCATCATCACCACGTTTCAAATGTTCATTGGATCACGTAGAAAAGAATTAACAATGTTAGTCCCAAATACTATTTTATGCAATGGGAGCCTAACATAGGTAACATTTTAAACCAAAAAAAAAAATCATAGGTATCAGAATGTACATTGAAGTTAAACATAGGTACCAAAAAAATATATTATCTTGTTTTATATTACTATATATTTAATTTTTTGTGTTATAAATTAGATAATACATAACTAATTTAGAAAATGGGTCAAACTCGGGCCTTAAATGTTTAAATCTAAGCTTGACCCATATTTTTAACGTGTCTAATTTTTTACTCAAGCTCATTTTCGGGCCTAATATTTTTATCTAAAACCTCTCAAATTTTGAATAGGTCTTTGAGTTTGGACAAATTGCTCGACCCTTGAACATGTATATTCTAATGTGTCAAATCGACTTTAATCCATAACTTCAAATTTATATTTTACGTTGTCATTAGTTTTTATTAGGTCTATATAAATAATATAATTATTATAAAATAAAATTCGGTTGTCAAATGGTAATACTTTCACAATATTTTATAACAAATATAATTAATGCTTTATCTGTTTCACTAAAAACAATTTTTAAAAAAATTATTTTAAAAAAATTATTAAATAATAGAAAATATTTTACATAAAATCATTCAAACATTCAAAAAAAAACTATTTTTTTTACCCTTGCTGGACAACTCTTAGGCTTTAATTTGTTGATGGGAAAGCCGACAATTTTTTTATCCGAGCCCAAAATCTTGAGTCCACTTTTTCAATCTTGTCTGGGCCTAAACAAATCTTTTAGTTCCTGCTTGTTACTGAAAGCAGTTTAGGGATAAGGGAAAAAAGTTAAATTATGCCATCAGTCCATTTACTTTTTTAAAATTATGGACTTAGTCTCTGTTCTTTAATTTGATCAATTTTAATCCTTATACTATTCAAATTGGTCAATTTTAGTCCTAACCCAAACAGTAACAGTTAAATCCTTTTGGTTTAATTTAATTACTAGTCTTGGACGATGCATACAACTATAGATTTCATCCATATTCTCCAATTGAATCATTCTTATTTCTTATACTTTTTGAATTTTTAAATTTCAATCTTGATGCAAATGAAAATCATTAATCCATTAACTAGATATTTTGTGAGTAATATATGAAAATAACAAGTTGACATAACATGAAATTATATATATGATGATATGGTTAGCGCATCAAATTTTGAAACTAATAGAACTTAATAAATTTAATAGTTATTGTTTGATGATGACTGAAATTTTAAATTTTAAATTTTAAAATGTACGGGATCATGGATTAATTTAATTAAATTCCCAAGATTGAGCGCCATGTTAATCGTATATATTAATTAAATGCGACACTGGAACATCATGGAAATTGACTTGAAATATGAATAGTGAAATGAACTTTGAGCTAAATTGTAAAAGAGAGCAAAGTGACAAGCTATATGTGAGAAAGGAATTAATCATTTATGAATTAAAGGGGGCTTGTGGTGAGATTTCACCAAGGACATTGTTATAATTAAGCCTTAATAGAATTACGATAGTCAATAAGTCTAATGAGAGCCGAGAAATTATTTCGTGGTCCCTTCCCACCACATCATCCATGTTCTCTTTTCAATTATTTAATAAAATTTCAACAATTTTTCTCATGTCATTAACACATAATTTTGGTATTTTTTTCTTCTGAACCCCAAACCTCAAATCCCGAAACCTGAGTTCAAGATTCAAGGTTCAAGTTCAGGATTTGAGGTTCGAGGTTGGATTTGGAGTTTAAAGTTTAGGGTTTTGGATCAGTGGTTCGAGGTTCAAAGTTCAGGGATAAGGGTTCTAGGTAAAAAAAATTACCAAAAGTATGTGCCAATGACATGGAAAAAAATTTGCTGAAATATTATTAGATAATTGGAAAGGGGCCATGAATGATGTTGTGGGAAGGGTTCAGAGAGTTACACAACCATGTGACCTTGAGTTACACGGGCATAGGTTATTACACGGTTTGGCCACACAATCATGTCTTTGCTCCACATAGGCTAAGCCTTGTCACACGGCTTGGCTACACGGCCCTGTGACCCCTATTTTTCAGTTTTTACCCCATTTTCATCCTTCGATTCAATTTGATCCTTGGTTGTTTCTCAACCACTTTTAATGCTATATAGGTTCGATTTAAGTTCTGTGTTATTTTGAATGACATGTTGATTGAATGATTTTATTAATGGTTGATTTAAAAAAAAATTTAATTGAAATTATATATGTTTGTTCTATTAATGATTGTAACTTCCTGTAACCCTAATCCGATGGCGAAGATGGGTGAGTGGCATTGCAACATTAGCCCGAGATTTTTAAAACTTTACAATTTGGTCCTATTAGAGTCAACAAAAGAGCTTTCGTAAGCTCAATTAAGACTCGAATTTAATTGTATATCATAATCTTTGAGTGTTTACGACATGATTGATTATTTGAGGGATTTATTTATGATATAATTGATCTGTAATTTTGAAAATATTGCAAATTAGTCATTGTCCAATTCGTTGTTGATTCTAGAGCATACGTAGGCTCATATAAGCTCAAGAAAGGTTGTATTGGGTGATTATGAATTGAATTTACTATAATTGTATGGTTTATATTTAATTAGATTGTTAATTGTTTGTATTTACTCCGGTAATGTCTGTAGCATTATGTAGCTCAGGTCTGGCGACCAAACCGAGTAAGGGGTGTTACATTTACCCTTATTGATGTAACCAAGTCCTCTATGGTCTAGTTCCAATCTCCTTGAAGCCAAAATTTCATCAAGTTTCTCATTTTGGCCTTGAAATTTCTTCAAAACTGTATTCGAATAAGCTAACTCGTTCTTGATAGTTTTTAAAGCATCATCCTTTTCTTGAACCATGATTTTGAGACTTTTCCTTTCTCCTTTGGGAATGATAACTTCTTCCCTCAATGATCATTTAGTTGGTAAATCACTCAGTGAATGATTTTATTCAATAATCATCTGAATTACTTATTTGCTAAAGCCCAATTTACCCTTACAACAATGGTAATTGCAGCCTCAACAATGAACCCAATTGTTACAATCTCTCACCCCAAACAACCTCGCTTACTACAAGGTTTACTCTCCAATAAACTCCTAACACAAAAGTGCAAAAATACAAAGCAAAAATATCAATAAAACACTCGACAAAAGCACTCAAGATTCACACACAAATGCGTGGCAATGCAGCCTTTTTGCAGGCTAAAAATTGGGGAGCTTCTCCAAGTTATTTTGATGAGATAAATATCCACAAAATATTCTCTTTTAATTTTCGAAAATGCTTCCTCTCCATGCAAATATGATCAGCCTTATCTTTAAGGAAAATAAAACGATTTAAGCCCTAATGGATAAGGATAACGTTTACATCTCTTCTCTCTTCTTCCATTTAAAATTCAATCCACCAAAGAGAATATTAATTGCAGCTTCAATTCGAGAATCATTTGTTAACAAAAAACTAACCAAAATAAGCCAAGTAAAAAAAATACCACCAAACTCATTGTCTGAGTGTTGTCCTAACTTACAATCCTAAGTAGTATTTGAACAATGAATGAAAGATAAAAATGAAAATTGCCTTCCAAAATTCCGTTTCAAACATACTATTATACTATGACAAACATTTTATGATTATTTTGATTATGAGTTAACCATGTTGGTTCAGTTAAAAAAAGGATTGCACTGCTCCCTGCTGATAATTTAAGTTTGGTTTTCTCAAGCACTAGTACAAGTGAACCAAGTTTAAAGCTTGATAAGTGTGGTAGGGTTTGACCAGTCAAAAGTTCAATTTTAAAAACTCTAAACCCACTGTCCGAGAAATGAAAGCCCTCCCTCTCCCATTCACATTTCAGACAATGATTTTAATATTTATCATCAACTTGAGATGTAATAAACAATAAAACTTCATGTGCTTCCTTTCCCCACACACACATAGTTTTCATGGGAGCTGTGATTACCTTCGGATATTTTGTACAACTTATTCTACATCTATAACCCTTTTTTCGTAGAAAATTTTTTAAATTAACGTTACTCACTGTTGGATAATATAATTCGTTTTTTTAGAATTTGAATATTATGGATTAGGTTCTATCTGCAGCGAATATAGAGTAAATTCGGATATTAATCTTTTTATATTTATTATCTAAGGTTGTATTTTTTTTTGAATAAAAGATTCAAATCTCTTAATACAGTTACATTGTCCGAATACAACTTAAACTTACATCTTGAAGACAATGTAACTTACCTTACTTACTTGACATCTTTTGATTCTTTAAACAAATCTTTGAGAATTTTTAGTAGCACTTTATTAAAGTCAAAACATGGAGAAAATCAAGTCAAGGCAATATATATATATATATATATATTTTAAAGACCTTAAATGTTATCGAATTTCTTTAATCAAAGAAATTTGTTTTTTAAAAAAGAATATCTCTACTAATTCTATTCCATATTGAACCCTTTTTTGAGCTGCATTCAAGGAGCGCCAACTTAACTTGTCTTATTCATGTAAGAGACTTATTTTAGTGTCAATTGTTCTTATTATTTAATCTATAATTAGGTTTTTAAAAGGAAAGTCTTATGGAAAAACTTATCTAATTAATATCTAGTAGTGAGGTTACAACTTTGTAATGAGTTAAACTTAAATCATGTTTTATGTGGATTACTTTCTGAGTAAGGCATCATGGATGTAAGTAATTTTAATTCTATAATTATTTTGTATAATTGATTCAATTAAACAACTATTTGCATGATGAATCCTCGTCTGAAAACCAAACACATAAATACTCAAATTTTTTTTTGGTGAATTTAAAAACACAACTAAGCTAAATTACATAAAAAAGACTAAGGAATATGAATACTCCTTTCCTTATCTACTTCAAAAAACTCAAGTATTTCTCTTGAAAGCTGTGAAGCCAGAAATTTTTTTTTAGGGAGGTGAAATTAAATTGTAATTTTTATTATAGTAAAAATGTAATTTTTAAAGGATTAAATCAAAATTTTATCATTTTTATGGGGGAAAAATGAACTTTACCTTTACTAATTTAAAATTTTACAATTTTTAGGGACACAAAATAGAAAATTCCAGAGGCCCTGCCAGCCCCCTAGATTCTCCCCTGATTGGAGGGGGTGTCAACCAATT
Source organism: Gossypium hirsutum (assembly GCF_007990345.1). Taxonomy (NCBI): domain Eukaryota; kingdom Viridiplantae; phylum Streptophyta; class Magnoliopsida; order Malvales; family Malvaceae; genus Gossypium; species Gossypium hirsutum. The sequence continues at coordinate 7,614,314 of NC_053442.1, read as the reverse complement.
GTAGATCCTCCTTTTATGCAAAGGCCAGTTTGGCTAAATGATTCGCGCTTTGATTATGCTCCCTAGGAATGTAGCGTAGTATCCATTATCTTTCTTGAGACAGTATTGGATGTATTCTTCTAATCAGAGCAGAATTTGAAGTCTTCGAAGTACTTCCATATATAGCTTTAATAACCTCTAAATTATCTGATTGAATTATCACCTTATTATGACTATAATATTTATTTTTATTTGTTCTCAGAATGCAATAAAAATAAAAATGTAACAATGTTGTTTTTTTGACCTAATAGTATTTTTTAAATTGAAAATAATCATTCTAGAGTTTCATATGCAACAATTTTATTTTAAAATTAATTATATTGTTGATTCCGATGCATTAATTATATATGAATGACCATTTTATTCATATATAAATTTCCATATTTAGATAAATTTGCATTGACAATAATTTTGTAGTTGTTATATAATAAATTTCAAAATATTAACATATTCATAATAACAAGTAAAATTTCCCTTCCATTATGTTCAATATTTTTCTTTAAAATTTTATTTTAGCTTATATGCCTATATACAAAAATAAAAAATATGTAATTACCATATTTATCATTCCATATAGCCAATTAATTAATTATTTTGAAAACTAATTTGTAAACTACCATAATTCCATCTAATACTATTTGAGTTAGGATTAAAATTTCGAAATTTAAAAATATAAAGATTAAAATTGATCCATTCATATAGTAGAATAGTAGAATTGATCAAATTAAAGCACATGAGCTAAATCCACGACATACGCTAATAACAAAATTGGATCAAAATATTATATTTCAAAACCAATTAAAACCCACAACCTTCTTCAGCTAATTCACCTAATACTCAATCACTTATCTTGGAATATTTATGAATCTAGCCCTTGACATTCGTATGACTAGGTAATAGTTGAAGCATGAAAAATGTGCTATATATACGTGAGAGAGGCTTAATAGCAGAGGAATAGAGAGTTGTCCCATTTATCCGATTAAACATATATATATCGTAATGAGAAATGAAAAAAAAAAAGTAAAAATATTGTACAAACACTTAACTTGGAACTTGGAATCACGTGATGCCATTAAGACAAAACCCTCCGACCAAGTGACTAAATTAATTTAAAAACATAGATAGAAAGAGAGAGACAGAGAGGTTAAAGCATTTTGAAATTAATAATGGTTCAGCTTCAGTCAAAAATATCAAAACTAAACTATTTGATTTTGATTTTTATTCTATTTTAATATTTATTCTAACATAGAGGAGATCTATGAGGAATGCCTTTCCTTCTACTCATGCTTGAAGCAATTTCCTCATCTGAAACCCTATTAGCTGATGATCTCCACAAATATAGCCCACTTCTTTTCTTCCTAACAATCTGATCAGAACTGTATGCCATGCTCATGCTCATGCTCTCCGACCCTGACGACGACCAGCTCATTGGCTCATCACTGTCCACTACTGTTGACTGTGCTGTCTCGTTTGCCATTTCTTCCTCCCCAGTCTCTTGGGGAATTAGGAAATCTGGGCTCAGTGTTAAAGTTTTACATTTCCTTAAGAATGGCGACAAATCTTTGTAATGTTTCAGCAGAAAATCCACCTGATTATAACATAAGAACTCCATCATTTTCAAACACACAATTTAAATGATTTAAGCTAATTCAAGTGAGTCCTATATACCTTGCACCCCAGGGAGCAATGGATAAATGGTTCTTGGAGACTTCTATCACAAGAAGTACAATAGTTTACAGCTCCTTTGAATTGCCTGTTTTGAGGTCTCTTTTTGATAAATACCACCTTAGCACTGTTTATAGTATAGGCCTAATCCAATTAAGGTCATCATTATCAATGAGCAACACATATGAACTGAATTTTCAAGAAATTAAAAGAAACTGTGGGAAAAAAGAAGAAGAAGCAAAATTTGAACTTCATTTAGTTCTTGTGTGAAATAAATGACAAACCTGGACATTAGAGCAATCTATAAGCTTCTGAAGATCTTCCAATCTGACAACATCATGATATACGTAGCGACGAACCTGAAGAAGCCTGTGGAAACGATGTGAGGGTATGCAGTGAGGGCAAATACTGACGCAACAATCCAAACAATACACGTTCTTTTCGTTCTTCTTTGCAGTTTCATGGTAACAACACCCAACAAAGAATTTCTGGGTGTAGAGAGCTTCTAACCATGCAGGCTTTTGAATTCCCTAAGCACCACCACAAATAAAATAAAATAAAAAACCAATACCCAATTAAGCCATGAAATTCTATAAACCCTAAAACCAGACAAGAATTTTGTTAGAGAGAAAGAGAAAAAGGAAAAGAAGACCAACCATAATCACCATAAACACTTTAAAGCAGGCCTCTCCTTGAGCAGTACTTATCAAGACAGTGGAGTTCAGAGGAGAGAGAGAGATATTGATATGAGTATTTATGGAGGTTCACAAGAAAAGAAAGGGTATATATTTATTCCTTGGGGACATACACAACATTTTGTCAATTGGTGGGTTAATTTTATATATAATTGATAATTATAAAAAGATTTAATTCCGCCAAAAGTCCCTAAACTATAATTCTGGTTCTAATTATATCTTCAAATTATCAAAGTTATATCAATAATATTTTTTTGTGATTAAATCATTAATTTAACTATTAAATTAGACGTCAGGTCGTATTTGACATAATTTAAAATAAAAATTTTAAACAAAAAAATAGATATAATAAAAATCTTGATTTTGAGTTTTTCAAGCTTTAAAAAAAATATCATTTACTCTCTCTTCTTTTTTTTTACCTTATTTTCAATTTTTAATTTTAAAAATTATGCAATAACATTTTACATATCATGTGAGATTTTACATATCGTTTAATGGTTAAATTAAGGGTAAATTAATATAGACAAATAACTCTTATAAAAATAATATATATAAATCAAAATAATTTGAATAAAATTTAAATTAAAAGAACAAAATTCAGTTAAAATTGAACTTAAAATTTAATAAAAGTAAGGCTTCATTGCGAATTATATAAAAATAGAAAAAAAGTAAATTAAGTAAGATATGAGGAGAACGTGGGTGCTGTTTCCATGTCTGCCATTCTAGATCACTCCTTTAAACAAATTGTTTTTCTAATATCGCCTTGGCTTAAGAGCTACTTATTGCTAAACTAACCTCACCTCTTCTTGCAGCACCTGCATTTTACCATTTTTTTTTCTTTTCTTTTCCTTTGAAATTCATGATTTCTTGGTTGGAAACTGGTTGGCGCTATCCTCCTTTCTGGGAATTTTGAATTAAACATTGAACACACTTCTAACATTAATGTTAAGTTGGGTTTTTGGATTTTGGTTTTCATTATTATTTCTCTCTTCAATCTTTTAACCATTTATCTAGTAATTGATACTAAGTTTTTTTTTTAAAGCTTTCTCAAATATAAAATCATATTAAATAATATACAACAAATGAAATCTAATATTTTAAAATTCAGTTTACTAAAACTTCGTGTGATAGCCTGATGATTAAAGGTGTTCACCGCTTCAGGTGTGACCTGAGTTCGAGTCACGCTAATCGCGTTGATTGTTTGGACTTTATCCCGTAATTAAAAAAAAATCAGTTTACTACACATGGAATTTATACTGTTGCAAATCTTAAGAATTAATTCATAATAACACCCATTAATTTACTATTAAAAACACACCCTTTTTTTTTCTGTCTTAAAGGTGACATATATATTTTTAAATTATCATCCCTGGTTGGACTTCAAAGCTAAGTAACTATTGCACAGCTTGAGAATTTGAATGTATAAAAATATAAATATATCGATTGAGTTTTAGCTCGATTAATATCGGTATTGTTATTAGTGAAAAGGATATGAGTTTGAGTTTAAGGATTGAAAAGGATTATGGATAATTTTAATATTATATAAAAACATCAAATATGATGAAAATAGTCTTAAGGATTTCTTTTCCATGTTCACGAAGGGGATTTTTTTTTTGAAATAACAAATTATTGACATGGAAATTAAGATTAAAAAAGTGCAAACACTAATTGTAAATATTTTAAGGGTAAACTATAAAAATGGTCATTTTTGTTTACCTCGGATTATATTGTAATCACTTATATTTGAAATGTTACGTTTTAGTCACTTACGTTATTGTTCTGTTACAAAGTAGTCACTCTACCGTTAAGCTCCATTACCTCTTTAACGACAATCCTATATAACAGTTCAAATGAGTTTTAAATGCCAACTTGGATATCCAACTGGAATGAAAATAGTTTTTTCAGTCAAAATGGAAAAGAAAACTAAAAGAAAAAGGAGATGAATGGTTTTTCTTTTCCCGTTCAATATGTAATTAATTTAAAATTTTTAATCAATTAAATTTATTTAATTAAAAACCTATTCTCGTCCCAGTTGAACATTCAAGTTGGCATTTAAAATCCATTTGGACTGCCACATAAGATTGTCGTTAAGGAGATAACAGAGCTTAACAGTAGAGTGGCCACTTTGTAACAAAACGATAACGTAAGGGACTAAAACGTAGCATTTCAAACATAAATGACTAAAATGTAATCTAAGGCAAACAAAAGTGATTATTTTTATAGTTTACCCAAAACAATATATTTTTGAGTAGAAATATTTTAAGACAAATTAAAACTCTATATATAAGTAGAAAAAGAAACTCAATATATATATAATATATATATACATACAAATATAAAGGTAGGGAAAAACAGAAACAAATAGGAGGAAAGCCGGTTTTGGGGGATTAAAACATGGCAACATTCCAACTACTCCACTAATCAGTATCAGCTAATGGGGTTTAATTTCTAGCAAACATTTAATAGACAAATAACAACTCACCAAAGCACTAATTTGTTAAGACTCACTCAGTGCCTCTTACCCCTTCATTCTTTTTGAAGGTTTACTGCTTTGGGTAAATCACCCCGTTAGTAACTCCTAATATGTGATATTCCTATTTTAGTCACCTTATTTTTTTTTTTTGCTAATGAAAGACTAACGGTACACTCCTACATTAGTCACTCTAAAATTAGGGTAAATTATCTATTAGGCACTCTAAAATATTTTTGCCACCCTAAAATTATTTTGTGCGAATGCATTGTTAGCCTTCACATTACTATTTAACGGTAGAGTGACAAAATTAATTAATTTCTTTTTCTAGATGACTAAATTAACAAAAAAATAAATTGATATGACCGAACTAGAAATAATCCCTATTTAAAATGACTAACGGTATAATTTACTCCTTTAATTTTAGTAATTTAAGGTAACCTACTTCAAGCTCCATCCTAACTCTACTCTTGGGTTTTGCAAATTATTGTTCCCAGTTCCTCTTATGCCCTTCAATTTCACTAGTTTTAATTAGGAACTGCATAGGGTCAAATATATATTTTTAATATAAATTAAAGTTAAATGTCCAAATTTGATAAATAAAAATTAAAAAAATTCAAAGTCAGTATTAATAACCAAGTGCAATGTACTAAAATAATAACTACGAGAATAAAATAAAACTTATAAAATTAAATAACGTTGCCATTATTGTTATTATAACAATAAAAAAGAATGCGAATTTATGAATAATTTAGAAATTATATGTATAAATATTTATTCAATTTATATTTTGATATAAGATGTTTTTATATATAATAAAAGAAAACAAATATATCATTAGAGTTATTTAATTAATTCATCAAATTTTTTTTACAGGACTATCATATATTTTTAAATCTATCATTATATAAGTAATACAAATTTAGCGTATTTAAAAAGTCACTTGATAATTGAATTTGAGTATATTTGTTGTAATTATATATGTGTGATATATTTAGGTAACAATTTTAATAGTGGACTCCACTAAATTTAATATGTTGAACTATCTTAATTACACTTAAAGTAGTGTTTGAAAATTCATCTAATAATTGAATTTGAGTGTAATTGCTTATAATTATATAGGGGAGTCGCTATTGTAATTGGTGGGTCTCATTAAATTGGATGTAATAGGAATACCCCAATTACACTATTTAATTCTTAGAGGACGGTGAGAATTGAAGTAATTACGCAGGTAATTGCACTCAAATTTAATTTTTTAGAAAAAATTATTTTTTATACATGTTTAAGTTATGAAATTTTATATTATAAGCATGAACACCATGAATGTTTGGGATGGTTATTGTAAAAAATTTATTATATTATAAAACTAATTTATGTATATTTTATAAATTTATAACAAAAAATATTATTTAAATCCTATTTTTTCAAAGTTATGACAAAAAAGCTTATTATAAGAAAATTTTACATGTTATAAAAGTGTTATAGTATATTTATTTATAAAAAGTTATAGCCAAAAGTACACACATAACTTATTTATGTGTCCAAGCTATATATTATAAATATATATATGCTTATTCATAAGAAAAGTGTTATAGTTTTTTTTTTATCGTAACTTATTTGTAAAAAAAAATAACTTTCTAAAGTTATGGCAAAAAAATTATTTTATTTATAAGAAGTGTTATAAAAGTTATTGGACACTTTATAAAAACTTTTTTATAAAAGTTATATATTATAAATTTTACATTATTTTTTATTTAATTTACATTATAAAAAGTGTTATAACCTACCATAATCCTTTCTCCAAATTAAGTCTATATAAGCTTTTATAATTAAAGTTATAGATTATTTACACCATGAACTCAAATATTATATGGTAGATGTTAATTATGTAAATACAAAAAGTTTTCTTATATCATATCGTGAGGTATGATACCATTTGAGAGAATGGAGTCAAACATGCAAGCACCGAAGACAACTCGTAAACTCTTTAATTTGAGATATTAAATGTTTCAAAATGTGGTTGGGAGAACATTTGTTGTCTTAAAAATTATTTATTGTTTTAACAACATCACCTTAGTATAGCATAAAAAATGGTTGGATTTTACTAGCATGTTGCATACTTTATAGCTTCATTCATAGGTGGATTTGAGATGATCCATACTTCAAAGAGTACATGGAAGAAAGCGATCTCGATAATTTTAATGATATAGATTCAAGTTCAGAGGATGATAAACTCGGTGAAGGACCAACATTTGATGCAAAGAATTTTATATTAAATATTAAAGAGGGAATAACCCAACAAATATGGAACACTAGAACAATTAGATAAAATTGTATATGATCTTTATTTTTCTTATTATTTTTATTAGTAATCATATTATTAATTGCTTTTTTGGACTAACATAATACATACGATTTTTTGTTATTTGTTTAGAAATTTTTTATTGTGTTAATAAATTTTTATAGTAATTAATATAAATTATATAATTATGTATGTAATTATAACGCGATGTAATTCTTTTTTAACAATTTCATTATAGGTTTTGATCATATTTACTTTTTTTGAAACAACATCTGGAACTACCCATAACCTCTCCCCAACTCATAAATAAGAGGAGCGCATTCGAACCCACATACTCTTGCATTGACAACAATACATATATCAATTGAGCTAAACCTCAATTCGTAATATTTTGCTTTTTAACTTTCGCATTCTTCGTAATTCTACATTGTAACATGGTTAATGAGCTAACCCTCGGCTGTATACATTCTTTCACCTACGCAAAAGCAATGTAATAAAAGGCAATAAACCGGAAAAATTGTGTTATTTTAAAATATTTTGTGTCCGTGAAAGAACAAATATGTAAGGAATCAGTTAACTTTCGGTTGGGAAGTGGTAAAGAGTGGTTTAATCATCAGAACCGGCCAATTCAAAGTTTGAAACAACTCACGTGCACTCTTAAATAATCAAATTCAAATATTATGTACATTACTCACTAAGTTTAGGCTTTTCATTTTTTTTAATTTTCTATATTTGTTCTAAGACTTATTTTTAAAGTTGTCAATTAGATCTTGGCTCAATCGGTAAGGACGAAGGTCTTGGGTTCTAAGCATCCAAGTTTGAGACCTATCATCCGCAATTATATGCATGGGTTTTTCTGATCCATCATGTATAGGAGTTTTAATCCAAGTAGCTCAAGTTTGTTGGCTTTAGTTTAGATTGTATCACTTTTTAGTCTGTTTGTGCTGTAATAGTTTGATATTTGTTACACTTAAAAATTTTTTTGAGTTAATGGTTACCTATTTTAAAAATGTAAAAATGTTGTTTTTAATGTTTGAACTCGCATTATTTCATTGGGATATAACATACCTTATTATTATACCCAACATTTATTAGTGGTGTCAATCAATTTAGGGTAAACTATACACATGGTCACCCAACTATACTTGCATTCCTACTTTGGTCACCTAACTTTAAAAATTTTCAATTTAGGCACTAACATTTGAGTTTGTTTCTATTTTGGTCACCCAATGTAAATTGATAATGGAAAGTTTTTTTTAACTTATACAATAACACATTTAGTCCTCAATACTTATATATTTTATCAATTTGATCCTAATTCCAAAAATTTCAATAAATCTAACTCTTCACATTTTCAAATTCTATCAATTTGATTCTCAAGCTTCCTAGCCAAATCTTTCAATTTTTAAAATAAAGACATTTCACATTTATAAATTTATAAAACTCAAAAAAAAAATTCTCCAATAAAACAAATGATAAGGTGCTGTATATTAGTATCAAAGTAACCAATAAAACTTTTTTGTTCTAATTTACCATACTCAAACTTGAAATTTTAGATATTAAATTTTTTTATCACTTAACTCAATAAATATATGATTTGTAAGTAAAAAAAAACCCTTTTTTACTTAAATACAATTTCGTTGAATGGGGAGACCATCAATTGTATGCTTTAGAATTAATTATTTAAAGCTACATTTCTTCCGGGTTTAACTTAGAGGTGCTCATGGGCCGGGCGGCCTGGCCCGGTCCGACGGCCTGCCCGAAATATGGGAGGGTTTGGGTAAAAATATAGGCCCGAAATATGGGCTTGGGCAAAAAAACGAGGCCCGTTTAGAAAACGGGCCGGGCCTCGGGCACCACTTTTTTGGCCTGGGCCCGGCCCGGCCCGATATAATAAATATATTTATTTTTTTAATTTTAAAATATTTTTACATACTTTTTTAATTTTTTTTAAAATTTAAAATATTTTTAAAATATTTTTTTTTAATTTTTTAATTTTAAAATACTTTTTTTTAATTTTTAAAATTTTTAAAATAAAAATGGGCCAGCCGGGCTAGGCCCAGGCTTATGATTTTTTTCTCGGACCGGGCCTAGGCAAAATCTTAGGCCCATATTTCGGGCCGGGCCTGGGCCTAGGACCCGGGCCAAATTTTTTTATGGGCCTGGCCCGGCCCATGAGCACCTCTAGTTTAACTGCGTCCATTGCTTTATTTTAAATAAAAAAAATTATAGGACCATAACACTTCTTAACAAGTCACCTTTAACATTCAAATGTATTCTTTGATGACTAAATCAATAATCAAAAAGTTCGTTTTGGATGTGTAGTTCTGAAAATTTACCAATAAAGGAATTAGTTCGGGAAATGACTCGTTAGTTGAGAGAAGTTTTTTTTTATTTGGATTTTACAAATTTATTGATGTAAAATATCTCTAATTTAAAAGCTGAAAGTTTTGGTTAGGAAGTTTAAAGATCAAATTTATAGAACTTGTAAATGTGAATAGTTAAATTTTTTTTTTGGAATTATGATCAAATTGATAGAATATGTAAGTATTGATGACTAAATGTGTTATTATACCAGTTAGAAAAAGGCTTTCGGATATCAATTTAACATCAGGTGACCAAAACAAGAGCAAACTCAAACGTTAGTGCTTAAGGCTCTGTTTGTTTAACTGAAAATGGCTTCCAGAAAATAATTTCTGGAAAATAACTTACTTTTATGGAAAAACTAATATTTTCTGAAAAAAAAACTAATATTTCCTGGTGTTTGGATGAATTTGTGTAAAATATTTTCTGTTGTTTGGTAGATTCCTAAAAATATTTCATAAAAGTTGTTTTCAATGAAACAAACATACATTTGAGATTTATGATAAAGAGTTTAAATGAGGTAGTTAATTGATTACAAAGTGATGGTAAGTTGAAATTATAGTAAATAATGAATCTTTATGATGTTATGGATTAAATTGTAAACTTTTTGAAATTTATAATTGAAATAAGAGAAGTGATATGCATGAAAATTTGTTATGTGAAATAAGATATTATAATGAATTATTTGAGTAAAGTGCTTATATGGTGAAAATAAATTATATGGAAATAGGGACTAAATTGAAAATGTACAAAAGTTTAAGTGTGAAACAAGTTAATATGTCAATAAGGAAATTATGATAACATTTTAATGAATGTGTTATGAGATGATGAAATATGCTTAAAGTATTGTAAAAGCAAAATTTTTGAAAAGTATGGAATTTTTATGATTTTAAGGATTAAATTGTTAAACTTGAGAAAATATGTGGATGAAATAATAGAAGTGAAATACATAGAAATTTGATATGTGAAACAAGGTATTGAGATAAATTATGTGATTAAAGTGTAACAAGAAAGAAATTTGATTTAATATGATTAATTAATGAATATTAAACTTTTATGACAAAAAGAGATTATATTGAAAAATTATGAAAGTTTGTAAGAAAATATTTGATGAGGAAGAATGTAGTAGAGAATGTAATCCTGGTATTTTGACCTAATGTTCGGGTCGAGTATGGGGGTGTTACAGTGAACAGAGCCTTACTAGTTTGAAAAATGTCTTATGGACAAAAAATTGGTAAGACATCCATAAGACATTTTACGGGAATAAAGGGATGATTTTATGTTGATCATCCTATTTTACATGAAACAAACAGCGTAAATGACTGACAGTATTTTTCGTAAAAGCTTTTATGTTGAAACAAACATAACCTAAATTGAAAATTTTTAAAGTTGGGTGACCAAAACAAGACTGATAGCATAATTGGGTGATCATTTGTATTGTTTACCCATCAATTTAATAACACTAATGAAGTTAGGAAAAAGTCCAAATTATATTATAAAAATATATATTTAAAATTTACGAAGATATATTAATAATTTAATTTTTAAACCAAAAATAACATTTTCTCTTATTAAATCATTCTTCCTATTTTCACTATTTCTAAAAATCTAATAAAGTTACTTTAGATTTCTCCAATTTTTCATTTTTTTCTTATTTCAATTATTTTTTTTATAAATATAAATTACTTATTTACATATTGGTTTTACGCCAGCTCAATTAATAAGATTAACAAAAAATAAAAATTACAATAATAAAATTTTAATATAAATATTTAAGGCTTTTAAATTTTAATAAAAAACTATCACTACTAATAATCATTCAAAGTCAATTAAAAACCCAATTTTATTTCTAAATTTCAATTTAATAATTTAATTAGTTAGAAAAATAATTTAATTATTTTTACAAAATCCAAATTCTCACTCAAGAAAATGAATTCGAGTGTATATGAATATGCGAAATGGGAGGGGGATAAATATAAAAAGTATACATGAACTTTTATCCAACGTACAATGTCATATATGAGTTTTGGTTTTGTGCAATTTTGTACATACAAATTTGATTTGATTCAAAGTTCATAAATCACTGACATCATTATTAAGTTAACACCATTTTACGTTGATATATAGCATATATGATCTAATATGAAAATAAATATACGTATTCGTTTCTTTAAATGTGTGAAGTTTAACTAAAATCAAAGTTTAATGTATACATATGAACCACAATTCAAGTTTCATGTATCAAATTGCACCAAATCAAAGTTTATGTATTAAATTACACATAAAATAAAAATTCATGTATAAATTCGATAATTTTAAATATTATGATAGAAAAATAAATAAAATAGAATACAAAAATAAGATAAAAATATGTTGCAGAATATGAGTTATTAATCTCTTAAAATCTATATAAAAAAGTATATTATATGAAAATAAGATGAAGAAAATATGATATGTGAATAATGGTAGGTTTAAAGGGGATCCAACGGAGCTCAACTTTGAAAGCCGATGGTTGTGTTGTAGGGGGTCTTCAACTTGTAAAATATTCTTGATTTCCTTTTGAGTTTGGCAGAATAAAAAAGGGGTGGTCAAAGGTCAAAGGAGCAGGAGAGCCATGGGGGGATAAAAATAATGCAGATAAAAGGGTGGAAGGGAAGAATAAGAAAGGGGAGAGTGGGTCAGCGGGTGAGCCGCACGAGGGGATCTGTCTCAGACAGCATGTGTGAGTGACTCATAACCACTTTCTTGTGTGTCAGAAATTGGGTTTTATTTATTGGCCTTGAGCGGCTCTGCCTTGTTTTTTTATTATATATTTTCTGCATTAGGCCTTATGCCTATTGCCCTTTGCCTTTGTTCCCAAATCCTAGCTCACGTGCACTGCCTTTTTCCAGGCACTGGATCTCTATTCTTTTGGTTGGTCTCAGGTGAGTGAGAGTGATTATCTAAGGCTTAATTTAGTGTTTCAAAGTATGGGCAATGCCATCATCACCATAATCATTCATTTCTTTCTTTTCTTTTTCATTCAAAAACAATTTCACATTCCACTTCAAAAAAAGTCTTGAGGAGTCTGATCCAACACAGCAAAATATTAATTATTGTGCTATAGTTGTTCATTTCATCTTTTAATTATATAGTTAAGGTTAAATTCTACTTATAAGAATGAAATATACTTTATAACCAGTCATTTTTTTTTAAAAACACCTACAATAAAAGAATTAACCACCATTGTCGATGATAAATGCATTGATTATGACAAAAAAAAAACACACACAACAAAATATTCATCCCAAAACAATAACAACCGTACAAAATAAAACCAAAGAAAATGAAAGGCTGGTTTGCCAACTCCTATCTTTGCTAATGAATATGCATATGCCAATTGGGTATGTGGTTTTTTTTTATGGGAATGGACAAGGGTAACATTTTCAAGGTGGAAGCGAGAGATGTGCTAGAGGATTTGCATGTTGTATGGGGAAAGGATTGCGACAGGTTGAGGTCGAATATGATAATACACTTCTAGTGGAATCATTGTGGCTGGTGGATCTGTCAATAACAGAATGGTGGAGCGACGTTTGATTCATGGTATCCTTAATCGTGGTGCACATTCACCATATTCCTAGATCCCAAAACATGGTTGCTGATCATATGGCAAGGCTTGCGATTTTTGGTCCTCCAAATTTAGTCGTTTTTGAAGAACCTCCAATTTTGGTTCGACGACTCCTATTAGCTGATAAAAGGAGCTTTCATAATTCTCACTTTATACTTTTTCTTTTCTACAAAAAAAAACTTTTAATTAGGTATTTGTCAAGTAATCAAATAAGTAGGTAAGATTTAATTTATTATTAAAATAAATAATTTAATTATAGCAATAACCTTAACTTGGGCCACTTAAGATTAGCAATAATTTGGTGAATAATGAGAGTTAAAATCTTATATTTTCCTACTTAGCCCAATTTGATAAAACATAAATCTTAATAACACAAACATTAAGTACACATAAAGTCATATAGTATTCATCATTATAGTAAATTGTAAATTTGAGTTATCACAGTTGTATTTAGGTTATGACACATATTTCCTTCTATATAATATAATATGTCTTCAATACAACCAATACCAATTCTATTGTAAAAAATATATTCATTATTGAAAATAGATTTTTATTTATCAAAAATTTCAATATTTTTCAAAAACTAGAAATATAAAATCATATTTGAAATCAAAACGATACTAAGTTTTGCTTCGATGGGTTATTGTGAGAGGAAAATTACAGTAAGTCAAAAGTAGTTGTTTATTGTTGTTGTTATTAAAATTACAGATGGCTCAAAGGTTTGAATTTTAACCAAAATAAATCTTGTCATCAAATACAAACCATGAATGATTGACAATGTATAAGTATAAAAAAGAAATTCAACTTTTATGTCAGAAAAAATCGACTTCTACATGAATGACCATATTATTAAATGAAAAATACAACATGTTATTTAAAAAATTAAAATAAATTCATTGTAAAACAAGAATTGATACCACAATTTAACAATTCTATTTTTTACACTGAAGATCGAAGAACGAATGAAGATTCTAGTTTTGTTAACCAGTAATTTAATCTTTTAAACCCGATCCAGATGTTATTGTCAAATTCTAAAGTTTATATTGGTCACTGAAATGACCTAATAATTTCTTTTAGTTTCTGAAACGTTTATTTGTTTGATTTTTAGAAAAAATTTGAATAGTTGTCTTAGAATTGCCAAAATGTCAGTTTATTAAGCTAAAAACTTAGAGTCCAGTTTATTAAAAATCATGTCATTTTTAGAAAACTCAATTAATTTTGTCATTTTACCTTTTAAAACTTCATTCACTATTACACAACAGAAAAAGTGATGCCTTTAATTTTATACGAAAACCATGTTTTATGCCATATTAAGCTAGTTATTAGAATTATTCGATTTTTGCATGTAAAATCCTAAATTAAAACAAACTCATGCCACAGTCCAAAATTAACAAAATTATAGACCCAAAACCATAATAAAATAAAGTAAAATTAAAAAATACTCCATAAAATAAAAATCTAAGACAAGATCTCCGAACGCCGCACTCGATACTAACCTCGAGGATTATTTATAAGGATAAAACTAAGGGGGTGAGCTTTTAAAAACTCAATGTGAGTCTTAACAAATAAACAATGTATATACATACTAACAGTCAAATTACAAGAAAGCGTTTAGCCAACAACATTTTAGAGATCACATTAGAACATTGTATCATAAAAATACAATTTTATATGTGTGGACATGCTCATATAAAACGATGTAAAATTTCCTACCCATCCATCTGCTACACACCATGAGTTCTCCAAAACCCAACTTCCGAACACCAAAATAGTAAGAGTTGTAGCTCAATGTGGATAAACCACTAGTAACAATTTGCAATTAAACTACAAATAATTTTGTAGACAAGCTGCCAGTAGGTTGCAGATAAACCGCCAGTACTCCGAACAATACTCCAAGGTTGCAGATATACTACCAATACAATAATATTGCGGATAAACCGTCAGTACTCCATAGAACTCCTCCATCACCCATCAATCCCAATCCCTATGCAATGCGACATGTCATATCAATAATGCAGCAAATCATGCTCATTAATATCAATTTCAGTAATGGTAGCATGCTTAACATGCATTCAGTAATACAGTATCGGTGTCATGCTTTGCATGCAATAAGTAGGATTAGTAATAAATAGTGGCATGCTTACTGTAGAGGCCCACTTTTATCCAGCCTAAACAAAAATAATAAAAAACAAAAAAAAATCCATTAATTAAAAGTCTAGTCCATATTGCAAGCCCAAATACAAAACCCTAAAGCCCAAATTACCTAAGCCCGAAAGCCCAAGAACCTAAATTTTTCAGAAACCCTAGCTCCCCCTAAAGTCTCTAGCTGTCGCTTCCCACACCACGTCAGCTGGCGTGCCATCTGAGGCCTGACACTTTCTTTGCCACCATTGCACCAAAATGGCAAGGTTGTGTGGCTCCCAACTACCGTTGACTTCGGTCCCTTGCCACCACCACCATGCTACCTGCAAAAAATAAAAGAGGACAGAAACAGAGAGCAGAAGCAAAAGCAAAAAAAGAAAAAAAAGGAAAACAAAAATATTTGTAATATTCGGCTGTAAAGCCCAAATCCTTTGTAACTTTTGACAGGAAATGAAATAGAAGAAAACAATAACAAAGCTTAAAAAAAAGGTAGTTTGTTTTATATTTTTTATTTTCAAAGCAAGCATAAAAAAGAATAATATAAGGTTTAATTTTATTTTTAGTTTACTTGTTGAACGCCATCGTGGATTTCCCCTTTCTCCAACTTGAGAAGCCTCGGAACCCTAGGGTTCCGTCGAGGGTCTCGTCGAAAAAGGGAGAAACCGAAAGGTTTCTCTGCCCTCGGTCAGACTTTGACTGATTTTTTAGGGATTTGAACCCCAGATTTTCATTCTGCGCAAAAAGGGCTAAAAAAGTTTTTTTAATTTTTTGGCCACCGGAGGCGGTGGTCGCCGTCATTGATGATCGGTGGCCGTGGTGAAGGTTCACCGTCTTTATGACAGAACGATAGGAAGGATTTGAGAGAAAAAAGAAGAGTGAAAGAGAGTTTTTTTTTAAACAAATGTTTAAAATGAATTCTTTTAGATTTTTTAGATTTAAATAGACCCCTAAAATGATGTTGTTTTGGGATTGGCTTCAGACGTCCAAAACAACGTCGTTTGGCACGAGCCAAAGATCTAACCCAAATAACCTCAGGGTTTGTGTGTTTTCACAGTGATGGTCTAATTGTCATTTTGGTCCTTCCACCTTTTTGCTCTTTTTTAATTTTGTCCTATTCCTTTTTTATTTGTTTTAATTTCACCTCTTTAATTTTATTTTCTCACAAATTAGTCCCTTGACACATTGTTGACCCATTAAGGGAATGAGATGTGTACTTGGGTTGGGAAAATAACCCTCTAAGTCCCTGTATTTTTCCATTTTATTTTAATTTGACCCTTTATGTTCTATTTTTGTTTTTATTTTTTAATTTTATACTTTAAATTTTATTATATTTTCAGTTTGGTCCCCCTAACTCACTGACAACTTCTTTAAATGTGGCACGTGTGTAGTGGTTGGGATAATTGCATTCTGAGTCCCTGTATTTTTCTATTTTATTTTACTTTAATCCTTTATTTTCGAATCCTTCATAATTTATCCTTTAAATTTTACCACAGTTTCGATTAAGTCCTTTATTTAATTTAACTCATTTATGTTTAGTGTATTTTTGTTTTTAGCATTTTTAATTTTATTATTTACATTTTTGCCCTTTAAATTAAGTAATATTTACTTTTATCTTTGATTTATTATTTTTCATTATTAACCATGTCATAATTGTTATTATTATTGTTATTATCATCTATTTGTGTTGTTGTTATTATAGTTGCATTATCACTATTTGATTATAGTGATCACTGTTATTTTTGTTCTTATATTATTATTTTACTATGGTCATTTCGAAATTTTTTATTTTATTTATTATTTTTATTTTTTTACTAGTGTAGTTATTTTATTTTATTTTAGTCATTACCATATTATCTATTATGCTTAGATACATTTATTTATTTCCGTACTACGCTCAATTGCATCTCATATTAAGTGGTGCATTTGTTTTTACACGACGCATAAGAAGTAATTAAAACCAAGGCAATGTTCATTATTTTTGAGATTCGAGGAGTCGTGCTCCTAACTTACGGAATATGACATCTTTCTAGAACCGAAATAATCAAACATCTTATTTAAAATTCAAGAAACATAGGACTTAGGTAATAATCAAATGACGAGTATTCTTATTTTCGAGGATTCGAGATATCGTACCCTAACTTACGGAATATGATCATTTTTTCTTAATTAACTTGAAATAAGAAGGCTCTTTCCATAAAATTTAATTTAGCTAGCGATATTTTAATCAAAATCATGCAAGAAGGGTTTTGCATTTTAAATTTTCTTTGAATTCTCAATTCTCGACACTGAGACATCAAGTAATCTACTAGGTATCAATTTGGGGCGTTATGAGGGTGCTAATTATTCCTCATACGTAATCGACTCCCGAACCCACTTCCTGAATTTTGTACACTGAAAATTATCGTTTTAGTAAATTTAACGATTTTTTATTAAAATGATTAAGTTTCGAGGTAATTCAATCACACCTAATAAAAAAGATTGGTAGCTACTCCATTTTCGTTTTAAAATAAAAAGTCAATTTCCAAAAAAAGTTTCCACACTTACATGCAAACAATATACGATAACAGTCAATGGCATGTTTTACATGCAATCAATTTAACAATAACAATCAGCATGCTACAATACAAGTAATAACAGTGCAATTCAACCAATTTCAGCAATCATACAATCAGCTTAAATCTTTATAGCACTTACACATTTGGATAGACACATCTTAAGTCCCTATAACATTCCGCCATAGCACTTAAACCACATATATAATCGGCCAATCACCAAAGTAACACTTACACATGCTTACAACAATCATTAACACACAAAAAGTTAGGACCCACACCTGATTAACGCGAAACAGAAGCACTATCGCTAATCTACAGGTCCTAAGTTTCAGATCTAGCTAAATCTAGTTCAAATTTGTACCTAACACAAGAAAAGTTGTTAGAAATCAACCGTTAATCACCCTAAAGGGTTCGCCAAATTGGAGAAAAAGATTGGTTTTACAGATCTGATTTTAGAGATTAATACTTACTCTATTTTGACTTTAAAGGGTGGAGCAAGCAACTTCTGGCGCTACTGCTGATCCAAGTGATTCGGATCTGAACCTTGATAAAAATAAATACAAAAAAAAAAAAACACATGTGAGATTCGACCATGAACTCTGATAGATTCGGCCATTAAAGGGAGTCAAGGAAGAGGGAAAAACAATACTAGATCTAATTCAAACTTCAACTTACACTCCAGATTCAGATGTGTGATGAAAGAAGTGCAAAACCGACAGCAAATAAAGAAGAAAAGAAGTGAGATTGAGGGGCCTCAAGGGGCAGAAGTGGTGTGCGAAATGGCAGTAATAATGGACCAAAAATAAATGGTACCACAATAAAGAAGGAAAAAAATAAAGAGAGGATGGGAGGTTTCCAATGGACGGCGACAACGACGACAACATAGGAATAAAGAAGAAGAATACGGAATAAAATTAGGTCTTAGGGGCGACACAATGAAAAAGAGAGGAAAAGAAAATGGGGGAAGATGAGAAAAAAGAGAAGAGGGGATTTACCACATGGGATGACATAGTTAGGGTTTTAGGCCAAAATAAAAATTATGCTGCAAGGGAGAATCAAACTCGAGTTTTAAGGATAATTTCATCAACTTTTAACCATCTAGCCAATTATGTTTTGTCTGGGTTAATGGATGAGTCATATGTTTTAATTTACTAAAATTTGTAGAAATGTTGTTGTAGGAGATTAGATAAAATGTTGGTTGTTATTACACCTCTTTCCTACGATTAATACGATGGTAGCATGTCCAGTGGCAACACACTCATCTTCCTATCATTTCATGTAGCATTATAAGTAAACCTTTCTATTTTCACAATTTTTATTTTATTATGATTTGATTGTAATTAGTTTTACAATTTTTAGAAGTTGGCTTAGCTTCTCTTTAATTTTCTTGTATAATCCTATAAATAATTAATAGATGTACTTACTTTTAGTTAATCTTACAATCATTAAAACAAATTTTATTGATTTAAGATCAAGTCTTAAAAAAACCTTTAAATACAAATCAAATCAAATTATAAAGTATTTATCTGAAGTTTATAAATAATTTATTTTATTTATATCATAATTTCGACTCAATTTTTGTATGCAAAGACTCTTGTTATCATAATGTTAAAATCAGATTTTATAATATGAAGTTAGCCTCTGACTGGACTAAAGTCAGAACATGTAATGTGTACGTGGACATATTACCAGCCACGTCATGAGTAAAGGCACAACTGCCATGTCCTTCCAGCGGTCTATGTCAACATCATATTCATTTACTGCACTCACAGAGACAAACCAGATGTATTCGTGGTGGGTTCTTAGTAGCCTCCGTTTCAGTGTTTTGATTCCATGCTTATTTTTTTTTAGAAAAGGGTTTTAATCTAGTATTTAGTGACTAATAAAATTATGACCTTTTAAGAGTTTTAATGGGTAATACAAAATAAGTATAAAGACTAATAATTTGAAGGCTTTTTTCATAGATTAATTTTTATTTCTAATAGTTTTTTTTATGTGAAACTAGCAAATTTTGAATATATTTTTGTATAAATAATAATTTGATAAGTTAGTAATGGAGTTTCTTTTTTTTTTTAACTCCACACGCAAATTAAAAAATCATCATGTCCTTAATCAATATTTTAAAAAATAAAATTTAATTTTAACTCATTTATAAAATTAAAAAATGAAATAATAAAATTCATGGATCACATAAATAAGATAAGCAACATGTGCCAAAATCCTTTTTGTTTTCCTATCTAAATGCCCCATACCGAAAAGGTAAATAAGTAAAAAAAAAATGATCAGGTTGAGAAATATAAGGGATAAGCTCTAAAAACTATTTATAAAGATAAAAAGTTTCAATTAAATTTTTATTTATGCTATTCTTATTATACCTATCCAAAGATCAAGTAGTCCGTCTGACTCGATAAACCCAATTTGATTAGGATTAGGTTTAAATAAAAATTTTCACATTTTGAGCTGACATCTAAATTCAATTTAAATAATAATAAAAATATTTTTAAGATGTATAAAATACCAATTAAAAATATAATTTTTATTATTTTATTATTTTCAAATAGTGAAATAAACTTTTTAAACGGATTTAGCTGGCACGAAAACAAATATAAGCTTGAAAATTTTTAAAATTGAACTTCAGCCGAGCTCAACCCATAAATATCTAATTCATACATTTAGTATGGATTTTTTTAAAAAAAAATTATCGTTATAAATTTGGAGAAAGAAATGGGTGCAACATGATTCAAAATAGAGGTGTTCATGGAATGGGTCCAACCAAAATTTTAAACCCATTTGCTAAGTCCGAGCCTAACCCGACCTGAAATATGAGTCTAAAATTTTGCTCAAACCCAGCTTGGATAAACATGCTAAAACCTAAGCCCGACCCGTTGCATTAATTTTTTTCATATGATTTTTATATAATTTTGAAATATATAATACATCAAAAATACTAAAAACATTAAAAATAAATATTTCCCAAGAAATTGAAAATAAAATTTAAAACATATGTATACTAAGATAGATGTAATTTAACAAGCAAATACCTCTAAAATAATAATAATATTAACAATAAAACAAGTGATATACAATATCCAAACAATAACATCAAAATAGTAACAACATAAATGTGACGCCCCAAAACCCGGCCTAGGAGTTTAGACCGAATTTCGGAGGTCACATTGATCACCGAAGTGATCTGAAACAATTTTACAAAACGAGTTGTTAAAATCTTATTCGAACACAGTTATTAAAAACGAACTAAACCATTTAGCCCTTTTAGGATTCAAATTAGAGAATTCAAGTCACATTGAAAGCACTCGAAAAAAAGTTCCATAGTTTTTATAGATGTTTACAGTCCAAAACATTTCACAAATTAAAAAAAAAACTAAAACGTCCTTTTATTAGTCCGGCTTAAAACATGTCACTCCGAGACCTCCGGCATGCCAAGTCCAGCTATAGAAAACAAGGGTACCTGCAAAGGAATAAACTAATGAGGGGTGAGCTACACAAGCTCAGTGTGAATTCAAAAATGATAGATAAATGAACACCAAAATGTCACAAAAAAAACCTCAATGGCAATCTGATACACGAATAGTCTTCACAAACAAATTAGACGTGTCAGTACTGAAACACCTCGATCTATAAACAGTTAGTCTCTCAATCAGACAAACAGACAAGCAGATAGAATGCGGAATGAATGCAACAAGTAAATAAAATCCACCCAACCAGTCAAACACCTCTCCGTCCCCCAATCACACCCCAAAAAGAGCTAATCAAAATCATCCAACAATGCACACCACATAGGACCTTGAGAGGCCCATCCAACTCTACACACCAAGTATGTGGACTAAGCCACTCAAATGTTAATATGCAGCAGAGCTGACATATATGTCGTACTGTATGGTAAACCGCTATACAGATGAATTGTAGTTGAAACTGCCAAAATATATCAGACTCCCTTCTCTTCACAACCAAACCCAAAAAGATTAATGCAAATGCAAAATGCACACCATTTGAAGACAAACTTACAAAAATGGAGTATGGAATCAGAAATGCACACATTCAAATGCCCAAAATCAGAATCAGATATAACATAACATCATTTAACACTCAACCGAATCACTTAATTAGTGTTATGATTGCGAATAATGCACAAGTCTAGGCCGAAACAAAGTCCCGACCACCCTTACAAAGACTTAGCCAAGGGTTGGAACACACATAGTCATAATCAAATAAAAACAGACACAGAACAAAATTTGGCGACAAAAGGCCACACGACTGTGTACCCCGATTGTGTGGAAGTGCCCGGGCCGTGTAGGGGTCTACACGCCCATGTGAAGGCCACACATGCCCGTGTGAGCAACCCGTGTAACTCACTGTCCAAAAGTGTTAAAAATAAATAGCAGAGGAGACACGGTCGTGTAGAGATCTCACACGCTCGTGTGGGGAAACATGCCAGTGTGATCAGGCCGTGTGGAAGAAAAAATCATCGAAAATCCTAAATTCCCAATTGCACACAGCCGTGTAAACTGCCCATGTGCGGCACACGCCCATGTGGCCACTTGTGTGGTCACGAAACCACACCGAAATAGGCTGCAACACGTGCCTTTGATGTCGAAACGATCCTCAACCTTTAATTACACGGAAACACACCAAAAGCATTCAAAATTTCAAGCAATTCCACAACAATCAACACTCCGGCTAGTCAAATTCAAAAACACACGAAATATCTCAAATTTCACAGAAAAAATAAAAAATTTGATAACAAAAAGGGACAGTTTCCAAACACTCACCTTAGACGCGATAGCAAACAACAGAATCATTCGATTCACTCCTCCAAACTGATTCAAAAACCTCAATTAACATACAAATTAACGAAAACTTCAATTAAATAACAAAATAGAAAACGAAAGAGTCATTATCAAAAACCCCCAAAAGCAAAACCTACCTTCTTCTCTTCTGATTTACCAAACACCCGAGAACAAAACTCCCTTGACAACCAACAACAACGATAAAACGGAAGAAGCAAAGAATCAAAAGAAACTGAATATTTTCTTTTTAGGAAGAAAGAAAATTGAAAAGTCACAGAGAACAAAATAGATAAGAGGGGAAGAACGTGCAACTCTATTTTTTCTTTTTTGGTTTTTTTTTTCTATTCTCAAAATAAAAATAAATTAAAATAGCTAAAACTAATAAATATTTTAGCAACTAAAAAAACAAATCTAAAATAAAATTACTCCCGTAAACACACACGAAGATTCAAAACCAGAACCTAGAGGCAAATTAACACACAACAAACCACCAGACTAACAGGTCCATTCTGACATATAACACAACAACAAACCCAATTGTCCGATCGAGCCACTGACCGTACCTACAAATCTCAAAACTTCTAACCGCAAATTCCTGGGTGTTACAATAATTGTGAAATGGTAGTAAAATAGGAAGAAAACAACAAGAAAATAACATTAAAATAGCAAAAAAATAGCAGATTTTTTTGTCCTTTTGTGGATTTGGGCCAGTCCCAGGCCAAAAATGTCTTACCCGAGGCCTGACCCTTTTTTTGTCCAAACCCATTTTTCGGGCATATATTTTTATCCAAATCCTCTCACTTTTCAAACAGGCATTCGAGCTGGGCCACCCAAACAGGTCTAATTCAAAATTTGGTCTGAAAACAACAATTCTACCAATGCAATTTTGGCTTCCTAAGTCATTAAATAACTTAACTTATTTATATTTATAATGGTTTATAATTGAATCAAAACTAAAATTTTATTTGTATAATTAATTCGAAATCAAAAAATTATTAAATAACATAACTTATTTGTTTTTCTAAAGATTTATAATTGAATTAAAATCAAATTTTTATTTAT
Organism: Gossypium hirsutum; assembly: GCF_007990345.1. Taxonomy (NCBI): domain Eukaryota; kingdom Viridiplantae; phylum Streptophyta; class Magnoliopsida; order Malvales; family Malvaceae; genus Gossypium; species Gossypium hirsutum. The sequence continues at coordinate 7,590,602 of NC_053442.1, read as the reverse complement.
ATAATTAATTTAAAATCAAATTTTAATATGTATAATCAAATCAAATCAAAATTTATATATATATATTATATTACAAATTTAATTAAAATTAATATGTAATTTTAAGATTTAACCAAATAAAGTTATGCATTACATATATATAAAGTGGTGAATCGGGGGGTGGCGAGCCGCGACCCCCTAAAATTATAAAATTAAATATTTTTTATTTAATCCCTTAACTTTTGAAAAGTTTACCCCTATTAATTTGTTGTTTGGCCCCTTCCAACTTTGAACAGTAAAAAATTAAATAAAAGAAGTTGATTACTAATATATTACAACTTTTGTTTTAGATGATAGTTGATCACTTTTTAAAATAACATTAAATATGAATTTAGGTTAAAATTCAATTTGTTAACTAGTGAAAAAGAAGTTTCTTTTCCTGCTGCTATTAACGATTAACGACTACTATTATCAATGTTTGTCCTTCAAACGCGGTATCGAGTACATCTTCTAAGGGTTCCTTTCATCTTTTTACAATTTTTTACTATTTTTTTTATTGTGTTTTAAATTTTATAGTTTAATTTAATTTTATAGTTATTAATTTTATCTATCTTTTAAGATATTGTAGTTATTAAGTCGAAAACAATTGATTAGTTTTTTAAAAAGAAAAGTACAGAGACAACACAATCACCTTTAGAAGCATCACAAATTGAGCTACCACCTTCATCGTTTGCTTCTTTAAACTTTGATGCTCATCCTTCTAAATTTCCTAGAGTTGAAGATGAGGCACTTGATTTGTCTAACTTAAAACGTAAACCTCAGTTACGTAAGCAAATATATGAGTATCCAGTTAATATGCATGATGAAATTCGAAGAACTTATATTAAGACTAGACCATATCAACCTATTGTTTCAGAATATCCGACTTCTAATTCAAAAAAGCATCCTTGTTATTTTCAGCCATCATGGTTTAAACAATTTTCCTGGTTAGAATATTCACCTTCTAAAGATGCAGTATTTTACCTAGTTTTCTTTTTAATAGCAATCCAAGTAGTAGTTTTAGATCAACTGCATTTACTCATACTGTCTTTAGTAATTGGAAAAAAGTATACAATGAATGCAATTGTACTTTTTTGACACATATGGGAAAAGATCTGAATTCACTGCATAACAATGCATAACGAGTTTATGCAGATTTAATGAATCAAGCTCAACATATTGAATTATCACTTGATAGACAAACAACACATCAAATTGCAACTAATCGTCTACGTTTAAAAAATAGTATAAATGTTGTTCGATGGTTGGCATTTCAAGGGTGTGCTTTTAGAGGTCATGATAAAAGCTCTAGATTAAAAAGTCATGGGAACTTTCTTTAATTGTTATCACTATTAGCATCTTATGATGAGAAAGTTGAAGATGTTTTGAAAGGTGCTCCACAAAATGCTAGTTATACTTTTTCAACAATATAAAAAGGGATATTGCAAATTTATGCCAGTAGAGTTCGTACTGTAATTCATGAAGAAATTGGTGATAGAAAGTTCAATATTATTGTGGATTAAATGAGAGACGAGTAAAAAAAAGAGCAAATGGAAATTGTTTTGAGATTTGTTGATAAACAAGGACGGGTAAAGAAATGTTTTTTTGATATAGTCCATGTTAAAGATCCTGCATCATTGACTTTGAAGAATGAGATTTTTAATGTTCTCTTGCAACATAGTTTTGACATACAAAATATTTGAGGTCAGGACTATGATGAAGCAAGCAATATGTGTGGGGAATTGAATGGCTTAAAAGTTTTGATTTTGAATGAGTGTCGATATGCGTATTATGTTTATTGTTTTGCTCATCGTCTTCAATTAGTATTGGTTGCAGCAGTTAGAGAAGTGATTGAAGTGCATCAATTCTTTAAAGACTTGTATGATATTGTTAATATTGCTTCTGCTTCTTTACAATGTTTGGCATCCATCAATGAGGTAGCTGAAATAACTCATTTGGTATCTAAGCAGCTAAAATAACTCATTTGGTGTCCATCAATGAGGTAGCAACTAGAACAGGAATGAATCAGATTGGCACTTTACAACATCCTGGTGAGACTCAATGGAGTTCCCATTTAAATTCAATTACTAGTTTACTGACGATGTACAATGCGACTAGCATGGTTCTTGAAAATCTAAAAAATATCGGTTCTAACTATTCTCAGCGAGGAGATACTCATAACGCATATAATAGATTGAGATCTTTTGAGTTTATTTTTATTTTGCATATGATGAAGGAAGTTTTAGGGGTTACTAACCTTTGTCAAGCTTTGCAACATCGTTCTCAATATATATTAAATGCCATGATTTTAGTTTAGACAATAGAATATTTAATTCAAAAGTTGAGAGATGATGGATGGAATGAATTGTTGAAAAATGTGATATCTTTTTGTCAAACTTGGGAGTTGGATTTTCTAGATATGAATACTTAATACATTGTGGATCGTGGCCGTAATAAGAAAGAAGATGTTATAGTGGAGCATCATTATTGAGTGGATATATCTTTTGCTACAATAGATACTCAGTTGGAAGAATTGAATAGTAGATTTAACAAACATGTTGTCAAGCTTCTCACTCTTATACAACTTTAGACCCCAAAGAGTTTTTCAAGTTTTTTGATATTGATAAAATTTGCATTCTTGTAAACAAGTTCTATCCAAATGATTTTTCTCAACAAGAGAAAGAACATCTCCCATATGAGTTGAAGCATTATGAACTTGATGTATGTAAGCATCCTGATTTGAGAAAAATATGAACACTTTCTGAACTTTGTAGAAGCTTAGTTGAGAGTGGAAAGTCAGTCATGTACCCACTCATTGATAGATTGATTCCTCTTATATTGACTCTTCTAGTTTCAACTACATCCTCAAAATGTGCTTTTTATGCTATAAAGATTGTGAAGTCTCGACTTGGTAGCAAGATAGAAGATTTTTTGAGAAGTTCTTTAGTTGTGTATATTGAGAAAGAAATTGTAGAAAAATTTGATGTAAACAAAAGAAGTGCAATTCAAATAAATTTTAAAATTTCTTTCTAGCTTATTTTTATTTATTAAATTAATTATTGTTTTTAAAATTATTGTTGTTCATTATCTTGACCCCTCTTGAAATTTTTTGACTTCCCCCTGTATATATATAACTTATCAAGGAGCTACGTGGACTCTAAAACAAATACAGTTGCACTAATTTGGGAAACTTGTTGACTAAGACTGCTGCATCAAAGCCACCATGCATGCAAAGACACCCATAGATGTTTGGTCTGATTAAACAAATACAAGGAAAATATACTATGGAAAAAAAATTACCCCAAAAAAGTGAAGATAAAGAGCTTAATGAGCTCTTAAGAAACCAACATTAATTCTTGAATTTGATTTTTTTTTCAATTTAATTCTTAAATTTTTTTGTCTATATTAATATTGAAATTTAATAGCTTTTTTCAATTTTTGTCCATGTGATAATATAGTATTTTAATATTGTGCCATGTCATCATTTAAAACTTTATAATTTTTTAACAAAAAATTTAAGTGATAATGTGGTACAATTTCATCACGTCACGCTATTAGAGGGATCAAAATTGGAAAAATATACCAGCCTCCAGAATTAGTATTGACAAAAAGAAAAGTTTTGGACTAATTTGAAAATAGTAATCAAGCTTGGAGACTAAATTTTGCCTTATCAAAAAAAAAAAGCTTAAAGATATGTAAACAATTTTATTATAAATTAATTATGGGAAATGGCAAAATTAAGAACTTTTTGAATTGTTTGATGTCTTTCGCTCAAGTCCTAGTAACCTTAATATATAAAAAAGCACCTTATAATAATAATTATTAATTATTTTAAGTTGAAATTAGGTATCTATAATTGGTAGTAGTAATTAATTCCCTCGTTGTGGGTGCTCTCTGAAGAGGCAAACGACCTGCGATGAAATGCGCTCCATTCTTATGAGCGGAGATTGAATCTCCAACCACATGATTAAAGGATGAGATGACACTACAATAAAAATAATCTTAAGCAACGCTCGTAAATTGTTGCTTAAATGAAAAATTTCGTTGCATTAGACCTTATACAACGGTTTTGTGACTGCTATGTATGTGATCGTTGTCTAAACTTAAAAGCAATGCTTATTTCATTTTGTTTTAGTGTTGCCAATGGTATTTGTTGTTAAATACAATATTTATTTGAAAAAAATTGCAACATTTTTTACCATTATTATAATACTATGTGATTGTTGCTTAAATTCAAAAGCTAACGCTTTTATTTTTTAAATAATGATTTATTCTAATATTACTACTGTGGTTTTATGTAATATTATTTTAATAGTTAATGACTTATTTTAATGTTTACATTGATAATTTAAGTAAGTGATTTATAAATTAAATGAAACATTTATTTGAAAAATCACATTAATAACTCAAATATGTCCAAACAGTCAATAAAACATACTAATATTTAAAAACATTATTTTAAATTCTAAACCCACAGAAAAGAAGTATGAAACATTTTATGTTTTCTTTTTTTCAATATAAAACAATCTAGTAAGTTATAAGTATCGAAATTCTCCTCATTTTCCCATGCTTGCAAAATTTTAAGTGCCAAAGTTCTCATTTCCTTCATTCCAAGTACATTTAAACAAGTAATTTCAATAATATATTTCATAAAATGCTACCAATAACAATCATAATTCATTTTTCAAGTTCTAAACTAAATAAAATAATACTTGAAAAAAGTTATGCATAGCTGAAAATGACGAATCATATCTATTCGATATTCCATCTGGGACAATACCAGTACGTATCACCTGATATAAAGCAACTAGAAATCAATAAATAAAGCAAGACCAAAAAACCAAAACAAAAATTTATTCGATTCAACCTTCTATTATCATGCTTTAGGATAGTCAAAATTACTATAAGGCGATTATATTTTTGTCAACTAAAATTAGATCAAGATACACCTCAACACATAATAGACAGTACCACTAATACAAAACAGACTTGGCATCTTAATAATAAATACATATATGTATATGTATGCTTATATATGTATCAATATATAGTTGAACTTTTGTGTACATATTAATTAATAAATAATTAGTTCTATCAATTCTTATATAAAAAAGAATATATACAACATTATATATGTTGTAAATGGTGATGTTAAAGGTAACGATTACCTAAAATTATTTTTATTACCATATGGTCTATTATTATTATTTTAATATTAAATTTCTAGTATAGATTATTGTACCATGTGTACAACCAACTTGAATAAGATTTAAATTTTTTTTTTTGGTTATTGCATGGGTTTAAAATAAGAGTCTAAAACATGATTTCAGAAAACCCTCAAGTTATCTCCCAAAAGTCTTGTTGTTTTTCATTCTTTTAAGGCAATTTTCACAAATATGTTGGGTTTCATTGACATTTAAAAGTTCACCATAGTGGAGAGTATCCCATTATGTCCCCTATAGCAAAGGGTCTTAAAACAAGACCAACTCACGGTCCATTATTGAATAATGGGGGTATATTGGGTGCCCTAATGATTGGTCTTTTTTTTTTTTTTCTTTTTCCAATTTAAATTGGGAAAACTTCCATGTGGGTCCTAAAAGCCAAATAGCATATATTAAAGGGGGGTAACTTCCCATACTAATCGATAATTCGAAAGGACTAACATCCAAGTTCTTGTACCAACAGTGAAAGAGAAACCAACTGAAACACATAAATCCCATATATCTCTTCACAAATGAGGCCTTCCCGCTTAGCAGTCTCCCTTCTGGTCTTGTTCATCATTTACCTTTCTAGCGTTCAAGGTATGCCAAGAATTCTTCTTTAGCATTGCCATACCATATTTATGTATCATTAAATTCTGACATCTAATCTTGTTTCTTTTGTAGGGATTCGCTTGGAGAAAAGTTTCAAATCGGCTGGACATGATCCTATACAGGAAGGTGCTTTGATGAAAAACAGTAATGGAGCTATGGGAGATATCCTTCTCTGCAAACAAGGGCATTGTACAGGTACCAAGAAGAGAAAATCACACCACTGGTTACCAAGCATTCATGAAGACTACTATGGACCTAGGAAGCACAGGCCAAGGCACCATTAAAATTTCCCTCCCTAGGATTAGTTCTTTTACCATATTTTAACTACCAGGCTTAGCTAGTTGTTTCATTATTCTTTAAAGCCCTCATAAAAACCGTTACCAAGGCCATGTAATCTGACAAATTCCTTTTGTCCACCAAGAAGCTCGTCTAACCATATATGAATAATAATTTCCCTTTCACTGGACCATATTATAGGATTATGGGGGCATTTGATTTGTGTAAGAATTCAAAGTTTTATCAATCAAAAACCATGGACAAAGTCCATATGTTGTCTTCTAGTGCAACAAATCCAACACATATACATCTCAATCTAAAGCAGATTCATTTTTTTAACATTCATTTTTGCAGGAAAGGGTAGGAAACTTTTTACTGCAACTTCTGCTATAACTCCTACATCTTCCACCATTTCAAAGGTTGGTTTATAGTTAATAGTTTAACATGTACATTTCCATAGGTACGGTTTAGATCTTCCCTTCCCTTTACATGTGACTTATGTAAACAGAGAGAAGAGAAGGGAGAAAACAAAGTTATACCAATTTCAACACTCAAACCAGCCGTCGAGGAAGAAAATGGTGGGAAGCAAGAGAAATTCCTTGTTGGTTCACCGACAACTTCCCAACACCCGGACGTCTATCACCACCATGTCAACATTATGGACACTGTTGAAATGGACTATTCTCCAGCTAGGAGAAAACCTCCAATTCACAACTAAGAGTGGGGGGATTAAAAAAGAAATCCAACATAAAAAGAAGCAAACGTTTTTCCGGAGAGGGAAATTTAGGGACAGTCTTCCAGGAATGCTGCAGGTTTTTTAGGGTTATGAATGAACTTAAATTTTCACATAATAGTGTTATTAGTTCTATTTTTTTCTTATATACTTGTTAAACCATCATTTGGTTTTTTGGAAGCTACAATATAGGGAAAAGGAAGAGAGATGAGTATTATACGGAACCAAGTGTTAGATTAAACCATCACTTTTGATGATGGAGCAATGATGCATTACTTTTTGGGGGCTCTCTAGGTTTTTTTTTAATTATAATAGGAGGGCAACAATATGATTAGTGCGACTCGAATTCAGATTATACTTGGGGCGGTGATTATCCCGAGATTCTGATTCTTTAAGTTTTGTAACCTAGAATCAATTTTTTTCTTAATGAATTTAATTGTTAGTATAAAATATATAACCCGAATTGATAGTGTAAGAGCCCATTTTTGCCCGGGCCCATACCAGCCAAATAAACCCAAATAATAAAAACAAAAAAAACAATCCATTTACACCAAGTTTAAACATTAAAAAAAATTATTACAAACCCAACAGGCCCAAAAATGAATTAAAAACCTAGCCCAAACAACTTTAACATTTTCGGCAGAAAGGAGCAAACCCTAAGCCTAAGCGCCGCATGCCCAGGCTCCAGCAACGCGCGCCGCTCCACCTCCTCGCACGCCGCCGCCGGCCGAGACTCGCCTATCACTGGCCTTCCACGCCTCTGACGCCTGCAAAATGAAGACTCACACGCAACAGTGGAAGAAACAATGGCAAAACGACAAAAGAATAGAACTTAAAAGTTGTTTAATCCGGCTATAAGAGCCCGAACATCATCTTTGTATTTTTTTTACTCATATCAGTAAATCAAAAGAACAAAACAGAAATTGAAAAAGGTTGAAAAATCTAATTATTTTCTTTTCGTCTTTCTGTTTTCTATTTTCTGTTTGCCTTTTTATTTTTCATTTTATTTATTTATTTAGTCATTTCTTTTTCAAACCGGCTTTAACAAGTAATAGAATATAAAAGAAAAAGGGAAAATACCTAAACCGCCCCCACAGCTCTGCCGTCAAAGGCCCATCGCCGTCGTCGGATTTGGGACCAAAAAGGGCTAGAAAATTATTTTCCTTCGGTCTCTCGGCATGAAAGGGTCGGGCTTTGAGCGCGCTGGAAGCGAGGGTTGAAACGCCCTCTTTGCGCAAAGCCAGCCTCCGGCCGTGGTGGCGCCAGCGGTGGCCCTATTGGCCAGATCTAAGGGTGCGAAAGGGAGAGATTTTGAAAGCTCTCGTTTTTTTTTTAGAAAATAGGGTGAAACTGATTTTTTCTGTTTCTTTTTAGTTTTTTTATTAAGGGTAATACGGCGCCATTTTGAGCCTTAGCTTCAGTGGCCAAAACGACGCCGTTTTGCGTCTGACCCGAAAACCTGACCCACGCTGAGGATCCGCGCGTTTCTTTGGGGGGAATATTTGCGCAATTAGTCCCCCGCTTTTTTGGACATGTTCAATGTAGTTTTTGTTTATTTTGATTGCGGCTCTAAATTTTATTTACATTGTAATTTGGTCCTAGAACCATGCGCATGCATCAGTATTATAAACGGCGTCGTATTGGGCCAAATGAAATGGGTTATTTTTGCGGTTAATCCCTCCGCTTTTGATTTAGTTCTTAATGGTGTCCTTTTTAGTTTTCTTAAATTTTCCCGTGTAATTTTGTTAACCTTTCATTTTAGTCCCGTTTAAAGCGGTGCGTATAAGGGTCAGGGATTAATTTCCCGATTGGCCCCTGCAGTTTTACATGTGTTCCAATCGACTTCAATTTCTTTTTATTTTTAAATTTCGCCCACTGTTTTTATTTTAATTCCAATCCAGTCCTTAATGTGTTTCTTTTTTAGTCTCTCAATTAATTAATTAATTATTTCATTTCAATTCTTTTTTTACCTATTTAATAACTGGCACTTCATTTTAATTACTTATATTAAATTGTTTGATTATCTTTTCTAATTTGATTTTATATGTTACTTATTTTAAACCTTTTTTGATGTCATTTTTTAAATCATTTGATGTAGTGTTTATTTTGAATTGCTTAAAGTGTTTATCTCAAACTATCCCAAGTTTTATTTATGTTAAATGTATATTGTTAATTTTGAGCATCTCATAGTATTCATTTCAAATCTTCATTATTTATTTTACATTGTTATTATGTGACTTCATTTCATGTGCTTTGACTATTAGTAGGCTTTAAAATATTGTACATAGTGCGATTATTGCTATCTTGTGAGTTGTGAATCGTGTGCTCGTATTTTCATAATGTTATCATTCCATCAATGTAACCCTTCATTCACGCATTGTTTTAAATGTTACATTAAATTTTTTTTATCCAAATATGCAAAGTAAGAATTTTGTTATAAGGCCATGCTTTGCGTTTTGGCCATTCGAGAAAATCAAACCCTAACTTACGGGGTTTCGATTTTTTTGTTAGGCCTAAATAGCAAAGAACCCTTTTTGAATTTCAAAATAATAAAAGAAATTTCGTTATAAGGTAACATTTCGCTTTTTGGGTGATTCGAGAAATTGTACCCTAACTTACAGGGTTTCGATTTTTCTCATTAAACTTAAATGGTGAAATGTTCCCTTTAATTTTAAAATATAAAATTTCAATAAAAATTAAAGTCAAGTTTATTCTCTAAAGTTTCAAATATCCCGTCCCAACTTACGGGGCGTAACATTTCGTTACTTTGGAATAAGCGGGTCTTTAACTCATTTTCAAATTTACTCAAACGATTTTTAAGTGTAAATCAATAAAAATGGATCGTATTTCAATTTGCTTTTTCAAATTTTCAAATTTCGGCATTTAGACATTAATTAATCAACTAGGTACCAATTTTTGGGCGTTACTTCCTTGTACGTAACCGACTCCTAAACCCGTTTTTCTGAATTTCGTGGACCAAAATCGTTGTTTTAATGAAATCAAATCGTTTATTAAAAACAACCTCTTTTCAAGGTGATCCGATTGCACCTTATTAAAAAGGATTGGTGGCGACTCCCGTTTTCGTTTTCAAGATCCAAGTCGACCTCGTTTTACAAAAAAATGGTGTCAACAGATAGCTAAGAAAAAATGTAATTTATTTGATAATACAACTTTTTTCTTATAGAAATTAATTAATCAACCGCGTATTCTTAGTGGATATGATTTTTTATTGGCATTTCAAAAGTGAGGATTTACATTCTATTGTTACGTTTCCACTTCAATTTGTAATATGTATAGAAAAGTTTATAAAAATAAATATATCTCAAAGACATGCATTGGTTGGATAAAGATGAAAATTAATTGAAATGCGGACAGAATTTAATAAAATTGTACAAAAAAAAATTGGTGAAAAGTGCAGAATGGGTGAAGGAAGCTGGTATTAAAGGAAGTAGGTATGGATCTATATCAGACATTGAACATTGTATCTTATAATGTTAGTTGGCCACCATAGATTTTGGGCTAGATCCACCATGTTTTACTTATTGATTGCAGGTGAGGGCTCACATGTCATCTGTCGGGTCACCTTTGCTGTGGTGTGGCCACAAGTGCCAAGATTTCGTGGACCATGCAATTCAACAAATGCTCTTACCTACGTATGGTCTCTTTATGGGTGTGTATTGGGGATGGGGACAATGTTTTTGGTTCATTGCAACCTGGAAGTTGGATATTTGATAGATAACTGCATAGCAGTCTCTGGCCCCAATGGAAAATTGCACACAAAAAAATCCTTCATTTGCTGCTAACTGCTGTGAACTCCTTATATGCTTCTAATTGAGGGCTGGAAATAGCTTATTTTACGATTAATGTTAAAAGCCAAAATGTTATGTGTTATACTAGGAGTAGGACTGTCTGTAATAAGACTTTAGTATGTGTAAGACTCTTTGTGGAACCCCTCGGTAGAATCATTCGATTAATGGTTTGACAAGTAGTCTCACTCATTAGATGCCATGGCAAGGGACTGCTGCATCAGGTGGGACCGTGTAGGACAGTATGGCGCTAACCTACCTGCACCTGCAACATTAGTTCGGCTACTGATATTTGACCCACCAATATGACTCGTCATGTGGTATTACAGGACAAGAAGTTATCTATCTATATAAGGGCGAGGAAAGGGACCAAGGATATGACATCAAGTCTCTCATTCCTTTTGTCATCTCCCCATTCAACCATAATTTTTTACCGCTCTCTACCCTACAGAGGTGAATCGACTTTACTCCACTACCATCTCTTCCATATTGATCTTTAGTATCAATGTTTAACTAAATAAAGATTTAATAGTTTTTAAGAATCAAATGATGGGGTCAACAAGTCAAAGAGAATATTGTTTGATTAGTTTTGGAATTGTCCAAAGAAAAAGATTGTATGGAGGGAATGCACAGAAGTTAAGTTTAGTTAGAACATATAAAACTGCATTTGGATTTTGGATTCAACCAAACTCTCCAAATACCCATAATTGAACGTGGCATATTTACTTTTGATTAAAACCAAGTACTTCTCTATAATTAATCCATATGTGAAACCAGTTTCCTGCTTGCATTTGCCTTTTCAGTGACCTTCTTTTCCATCCATTTCTCCATCAAACGAGCTCGTCGGAAACTTGACATTTCTTCATCTTCCTCTTCTACTACTCTGCTTCCGTTGCATTTCATGCTAGCTTTGCTTTGTTTCTTTTACATTTTTTCCCTCTAGACTGGTGTCACCACCATCGATGGAACGGTAGATTTTATCAAGCAGAGTAGATGAAAAAGATGGGTTATCTCTCTCCCGCCTGTTCACTGTTTTCTCCAATCTGTACATGGCTTCTCTTTTGCCGGTGAACAAGGGTTCAGAAGCAGCGAAAATAATAAGAGAAGAAACAGAAGATTTTCGCTGCAAAGAAATGAGATCACTGTTTCAAATTTTCTTTGAATTGTTGGAAATGAACGAAAGGAAATATGAAACAAAACAGAGAAATTGATGGGGTTCTTTTTTCTTGAAGCTGAAGATGAGGGGGGGACAGGAGCTGGGTGCTTATATAAAGGGTGTTTTACATCTTACTGCGATGGAAGTAATGCCAGATTGTTACGTCTCAGGGAAGGTAAAAGAAAACCTTATTTTCTTCCAAAAATAGTGTCACATTTGAAGATACATATATATTTTTGCTCTATTGATAATCAACTTTGCTTCCTGCAACATCCACCACAAACCTATATCGAACATCTTTTTTTTCCAGCCTCTCCATATCTGTGTTTATATAATCCATCTTCACCACTTCGATCATTGAGGCCGAATTTTTCTCCTTACAAAAATACCAACCTCTCCTCTATTTCCTCCATGCTCCCAGTGAAACTCCCTGTAATCGACTTCCTCCCTGTTTCCACACAAGCAAATCAAATACTTTTTTAGCTTTACACTTATGGAAAAACATGAAAAAAAATTCAAAAAGGAATTTCAATTTGACTCACCAAGCATGACCATGGGGTGAGGAACTGAAAAGGGGTGTTCATAACGCCAGTCAATTATCAATTTCCTATCGAGTCTCAGCAATGAAAGGTAAGGACCAACTTTGATTCTTACTCCCGTCGGGATTTTGCTTCCAATCACTATAAATAAGGTCTTTGAGTTTGCCATGTCTTGATATTGACGATGTCAACAAGTCGATTTTATGGGGAAATTTGTTGCCTCCATGCCACACAATTCAAACTTCTTTTCTTTTTTTTCTTTTTTCTTTGGATTTTTTTTTACTTTTTTTTTTCAACTTATCATGGTGCACTTCAAAGATCAGAAGAAGTATCAACCATCCAAAGTTAAGAATCGAAGTCGAAGGTGAACTGTCAGGAGGTGAGCGCTAGCTGACTTCAAGATTTTTGAAGACTACAACAAACATTAGGAGTAGACAGAAGACGTGCTATATTATTCTACCAAAACTTTGACGATGATTGAGGTATATGATGCGCGAGCATTGATCAACCGTTGAAGTCAAAGGTGTACCGTTTAGAAGGGAGAGCGAGCTTGTTGGAAAGCTCAAGATTTTTTGGAGACTTCGACAAATCTTAAAGGGCGAACCGAAGACGTGCTATATCATTCCGCCAAGACTTTGGCGATGGTTGAGGCATATGATGCTCAAGCTTACTTCGAGATTTTTGGAAACATCAACAAATATTTGGGAGTGGACCAAGGACGTGCTACATCATTTCGCCAAGACTTTGGCGATGACTAAGGCATATGATTTTTTTTTTCAACACCGATGTGGCAAAGTAGAGATTTATTCTGTTTTTTTTTTTCTCAACAACATGGTGCAGTGGAGATCAACTCTGATTTTTTCAACATCGATCGACATGCCGAGGCGGAGATCAATTTCAAATTTTTTTAACACCAATATGGTTAGGCAGACGACATTTTTGATGACTAAGGTGAATCCATTTCAAATGGAGAGAAGCTTTTGTAACTTCAACATGGCCAGAGGAGGATCCATTCCGAACTTTGCACCATCAATGTAACCTCCCGCTTTTTGTGGCGTCGAAAACAGTGATTTCGAGACACAAATCAGACGAATAAGTCCGTATTAATTATCATTTAATTCATATGAGTCAATTATAATGTGATATTGAGTTTTACTTGGTGAATTTTAGTTAATTGAATAAATAGTTAAGTATAAGTGGTTGTTCCGAAAATCAAGTGGTTTCGAAAAATGAGATATCGAGACCTCGTTTCTGAAAACCGAGCCTGTAAATATTTTTACTAAATATTGAGATATTATTTTGTTATGTGAAAGTTCGGTTTAAGAATTTTAATGTTTAGATAATTGATTAATTAAAAAGGACTAAATCATTAAAGTCGTAAAACTTAATCGCCTATTGAATTATAATGATTAAATGGCTTAATTAACTTAACTGGAAGATTTTATATGGCAAATATGCCATTTTTATTTAATGGGACGGTTAGTGGGTGTATTTATACATTTTATACATTAGTTTTAAATGTTAAATTAATTAAAATATAATAAAGCATAAAACATAAAATAAAATAAAATAAAATAAAAACCATCTTCCTCCATTGAAAGAGCTTAAGTTTCGGAAATGGTTTAGCACTCTTGCATGGTAAGAATTTTTGACTCATTTTTAGTAATTTTTATATTTTTGAGATCATTATAAATAGGTCCAGTTAATCCGTAACTTCGTTTTTAAAACTGTTAAGGATTTTAGATTTTACCATTGATGAATCTTTGTTATTTTTTCTGTTAAATTATGGATTTGAAGTATTGGTTGTTAGTTATGATTAGTTTGTAAAGTAATTTTTGATAGTTTTAATGAAAGGATTAATTTGATGAAATGTTAAAATTGAATGAAATTTTTGTAAATTTTTAATAAATAAGTATTAGAGAAATTTTTTTAAATTTGGAATTTTGGGATTATGGACTAAATTGTGAGAAATGTAAAAGTTCAAGGAAAATTATAAATAATGAAAACTTAAGGGTCATATGCATAAAATTGAGTTTGGATGTGTATTTAAATTTGATGAGATTGAATTTAATTATTATAGATCAAGATTTGATTCGTATGGAGGATAACCAAGGACAAATGGAAAATGTTGGATTAGTCCCTACAAGTAAGTCGTTAGCATATTCTAGGTAAGTTCATAGAATTATTGAATAAGTTCATATTAGCAAGATTTAGTTCTTCTCCAACACGTAAACATTGGAATGAAATTAAATATGTATTTAGATATCTTAAAGGGGCCATTGATATAGGGTTATTTTATTCAAATGATTCAAAGTCCCTATTAGTCGGCTATGTTGATGCTGGATATTTATCGATTCACATAAATGTCGATCTCAAACGGGATATTTATTTACATGTGAAGGTACTACCATATCATGGCGTTCAACAAAGTAGACATTAGTTGCTACCTCTTCAAATCATGCTGAAATAATTGCAATGTATGAGGCAAGCCAAAAGTGTGTTTGGTTAAGGTTATTAACCCAACATATCTAGAAGATATGTAATTTGCCTTTACAGGAAAATATGCCAACTATTTTATACGAAGATAATGCAACATGTATAGCTCAATTGAAGGGTGGTTACATCAAAGGTGACAGAACAAAACATATTTCACCAAAATTATTCTTCAATCATGATCTTGAGAAGAAAGGTGACATAGAAGTTCAACAAATTCGTTCTAGTGATAATTTAGCAGATCTTTTTTATCAAGGCATTGCCAACTTCAACATTTGAAAAACTACGAGACAAGATTGGAATGCGTCGACTCAAAGATATAATGTGATGTTGCCATTAGGGGGAGTCTAAAACACGTTGTATTCTTTTCCTCTAACCAATGTTTTGTCCCACTGAGTTTTCCTAGTAAAGGTTTTTAACGAGACAACTTGTAATAAGAGATTGTATACTCTTTTTCCTTCATTAGGTTTTTATCCCACAAGATTTTTCCTAATAAAGGTTTTAATGAGATACATTTTTATTTAAAAGACATCCAAAGGTGAATATTATAAATACATTAAATGGATGTTTATAACCCCTTTAAACATTTATTAAAGTAACGAGATAAAGCTCTTTGCTTCATTTATAACCATGAGATGATTAAATGGAGTAATTAAGAAAACTTAATTCACATTTATTGATTGAATGTAATACATTTATTAATTGAATGTAAAGGAACTTATAAATAACACCTCGAAAGTGAAAATTAAATAATGAAAATTCTCCCGTATTTTTCATCCACATTATATTTATTATTGTTATTTTATTAATTTTTCTATGACAAATAAAAGAAAAAAATTAAGTTATTTTCTATAAAATAACCATTTTTGTTTAATTTTAATATTAAAAAAATTAATTTATTATTGTTAAATATTAAAGTAAAATATAAAAAAGTATTAAATTTTGTCTTCAAATTATTTTAAATTAAAATTGAATAGAAAAATTCAGTCAAATAAAAAGTAATGAATAAATTTAATATAAAGTTAAAGTATAGTGATAAATTTACCTATAGTTCATAAAATAGTGATAATTTTCTATTTCTACATAGTATCAAATTTGAATATTAACCCTATATTTTATTCTTATAAAATATTTCCTCTAACATGTTAATAGCCAACAATGTGCTTTTCACTATTCTGATTGCATCTGCTATTTACCTATAACTATCATTTGCTTCAAAAATATTTGCTACCATGATTTAAGTTTTGCATTAAAGAATAGAAGAAAATAGTAATTCACTTTCTTTTTAGAAAAAATAATTTGAGTTATGAACTTGTTGTTTAACAATAGTGTTAATTAATAATTTTAAATGTTAATTAAGTCTTAACTCGACTGGCATGATATTATTGCCAATGCAACAAGACGTCGGTTCGAGTGCGCTGAAGCGTCATTATCTCCCTATTTATGAGTTGGGGAAGAGTTATGGGTAGTTCTAAGTATTGTGTCAAAAAGAGAAGATATGATCCGGATTATTCAAAAGATTTTAATAATTTTAATTATTTTTTAGAAAATTGTTTTTAAATGTCTCTATCTTAATTATAAATTGCTTATTTAAAAAATAATTCAAATAAGTTAATTGGATATAAGGTTTTCTTGGAAAATTATAAATATTATTTATTAAAAATTAAGAAAATAATTATTTTTTTTCTATACAAGAAAATAATTGTTTTAAAACATATTAAAAACTGTTTTTAAATTCAAATTATAGATAATATTTTTAAAAAATATAGATTAAAATTAGTTTCCTTTAAAAATATAAATATAATTTACTATAGAAATGTTTTTTGGTAACTATCTTAAACTAAAAAATTGTAACTTTTTTCTTAACACTTTTAAAAATTATGTTTATGTTGTAAAAAAATTAAATTTTGAAATAATCTTCAATTTTTATTTATGCAAAAACATTCAATATTTTTGAAAACGGTTTTTTTAGAAAAAAAATCAAATAAAGTAAATGTTGATTAAAAAGGTTTTAAAATCATATGAAGATGGATTAAGAATTAAAATTAAGTAAATATTAATTATAAGTGTCGAAACCGTTTTTTTTAAAAACAAAAAATTTTGTTGTCGACTTTAAAATAAAAAATTAGAGTCGCCACCGATCCTTTATTAAGGTGTGATCGGCTCACCTTAAAAAATTATTTTGGTCTACGAATTTTGAGAAAACGAGTTCGGGAGTCGGTTACGCACGAGGAAGGGTTAGCACCCTCGTGACGCCCAAGATCGGTACCAAATTGATTATTTAATGTCTTAGTGTCGAAGGTTAAAAAGATTTTAAAATCAGCTCAAACGATGGAATTTGAAAAAGGATAATCAATTGTTCAAGTCATGTAAAGAAATCGAGTCCCAATACGTTAGGGTACAATTCCTCATAATCCCCGAACTTTGAATATCACTTTATTTTATGTGAAAATCTTCATTTTGAGAAAGTAACATGCCACACCCAATACGTTAGGACACAACAAGTTAAGTTCCCAAAAATGATTTTTGTACTCATGCACTTTGAATAAAGAATATCCTCGGTTATTTAAGATTAACAAATAAAATCAGAACCCAATACGTTAGGGCTCAATTTCCCTCGAAAATCCCAAACTTCGAATATTGCCTTTATTCAAAAAAAAAACCTTTGAATCAAGAAAATAACTTTGATGCATGGTTAAAGCCAAAATATATTTTCAAAAAGGGTAAGTTAAGGTTAATGTACAATGTGAAACAAAACTTTAATGTAAAACATATATGAATATGTATTTACAATATATATACAAGTACAATATACAAGCAAATTCGAAAATATGAGTGGGCGCATACTTAACACATAAATATAAGTGTACATATAAAAAGGTAAGTGAAGAAATATATACAACAAGCTTATAATAATTTCTAAAAATATGCATGTATATATGTAATGAAAATTGTAAAAATAAAATAAAAGTATGAAAATATGCAAATGTGTACATATTTACAAAGGCAAGAAACATGAAATGTGTAAGTATATATACATAGGCCAATCGTGAAAATTCATATACGTATATATTCAAATACATATATATGTACAATATGCAAATAAAATAATGGGATACATGAACTAACAAAAAAAATATTTATAATAATTAAAAAATGAATAGTGTATGTAAAAAAAAATCTTTTAAAAAAAATGTATGTATATATATTTATATGTATAAAAAACTATGAAAACAAAGTAATAATACAATGTGCATACAATAGATATATATATTTAAAATATTAAAGTATATACATATTAAGATGCATATGCGCATAATAATAATAATATATAGTATTAGAGTAGTAAATAAAATAAAACAAAATAATAGTATGGCGTAATTGTAATAAAAACTAAAAAATGGGCTAAATTGAATTAAAAACGAAAAAATGGGGGTAATTTAAAAGAAATTAAAAAAAATAGGACCAACTTGATTGCGCAGGAAACAATGGAGAACCAAAAGGGGAATTAATCCCTCCCTCCTACATGCTGCGCAGCACTGGATTAAATTATCACGCGGGTAAAATATTTGGGCCAAATTTTAAGGAGGAAAAAGAACTTGATTAAAACGCGTCACAAAAGGGGGAGGGCTAACTGCGCAATTTCCCCATTTAGGTGGAGATGCGCGGACCCCCCCAAAGCTAAACGGTGCCGTTTCTTGTTTCTTCTTTAGGTTTTAACAACAAAAATCAGAAGTTAATTTTGTTTCCCCCTTCAGCAAAGGAAACAGTTTCCTTAGGGTTTCTTCAACCCCCAAATGCCGCCGTTCAGCCTTATGCTAGAGCCCCGATCACGACGAAGCCGGCAACAACTGGGTGACTCCAACGAAAGGTCTGTTTTCCTTTTCTTTTTCTTTGTTATTTTATACGAAATAAAATGAAAAAAATAAAAGAAAATAAAAACATAAATAAACAAATAAACGGACACTGCGAAGTGAAACAAAGAAGAAATCACCTATGCAAAAACAAGTTTGATCTCTCTATTTTCTCTCTATTTCTTTGCATATATTTTCGACTGAATCCCCCCCCCCATTTTTTACAGATTTTTCAAGGCTTTAAATAGCCGAAAAATGGAAAAAAAATGAACAAATCCAAAAAGAATCTATTCTGTTTTTGTTGGCATATTTGCGTTCGTTGCTGCAGGTACTGCGTGCGGGGAAGGCGCGAGATTCGCGGCGGCGAGGGGCGCGATGTGCGGGATCGACGAGCGCAACGCGCGGGAGCAGTTGCAGCACCAGTTGCTGCGGCGCTGAGGCAGGGGCTGTTAGGGTTTCTGAAATTTTGACGTTTTTTGGGCTGGGGTCTGAAAATTAGTTGTTGGGCCTGGGCATTATTGGGTTTGTACAATAAGGATTCAGATTTTAATTACTTTTAAGAATTATTAAAATAATAGAATTTATAAATATTTTGAAATATACAAGTAATTCATGTTTTAAAACTAATTTTAAATATCATGTTATTTATTAATTTAAGTTTATTTTAAATATTAATTTATATTGATTATAATACAAACTATAAATATTTTACAAATTAGAACATTTCTTATATGTTACAGAAATTTTAACTATTTTAAACAAATATATACAACTAAACTCTTCATCAACGGGATAAGAAACTAGTAATAAAATTAAATTTAATTACTGCATATTTAAATAAATACAAGTAAATTTAAATCTGCAAGTAAAATTTTGGAAGAAAAAAATAATAAATCATTCTCTAAGTGCCTTTCAAAATAGAAGTATGAGGTTTTCGAAATTGAAAAAATAAATATATTAAAAGTAAAATGTACACATCACCCAAACCCAATGAAAAAGCATAGTGGTTTTGAAATGCTGTATATCACGTTGCCTTTGATTTCAAGAGGATACTGATTTGCTTTATATCCCCAAGATGAGTTTTAACCACAAATGGGCAAGACCAATACAAAAGCAATCAAGTGCTGATCAGACTTCAACCTTGGGGAGGGGTTCACTTTTGTTTATCTCATCTTACGTTTTAGTTATTTATATTTTAAATATCACATTTTAGTCATTTACATTAACATGTTGTAACATCTTAGTCACTAAGTCGTTAATTGTCGTTAACGGTGTAATGACGTGGCATGTAATAACGGTGTAATGTCGTTAACATCTTAGTCACTAAGTCAAACAAAAATTTTAGGTTAAATTATACAATTGGTCCCTATATTTTTTCGTTTTGAGTAATTTAATTTTTTTTATTTTATATTTTTTTAACTTTCCTTTTTTTTTCATTCTCTTTTGCTTTTCTTTCTGTTTTCCTCATTTCTCTATCTCTTTTAATGTAGTTTTTTTTTTAAATTTTCTATTTGTTAAAACATTTTTATGTTTATGAAAAAAGAAAAGGCGAAAGCTGAAACCAAAATAAAACTTGCTTCATTTATTCTCACCCAACAATTATAAACCCTCACCGTCCATCATTGTTTTAACGAATCAATTTTGATCTCTCAATGACCTAGTCCACAAGCTCATCTCACTCGAAGACCTTGCCAGTCGTGACTTATAGTAGTCCACCCTCAACAAAATTTCCTAAGCCCGTTCCCTTGACCTCCTAACCAACCCCCATGACCACCTTATTTATCTTACCTACAACATTCTTGCCCTCCCGAAAGTACGTTGTTTCACGAATTCTTAAAATGAGATCTACACTCTCAATGACTAAAACGACTTTCATAAGAAACTTACCTTCAACTTTACCCAAACCAATTTGGTTCCATGCTCCCTTTCTCTCTTCAGTTTATCCATCATCGGCTTCCAATCAAGCTTGCTTGGGAATACCTAAGAAGGTTTAGATCAATTTTATTGTTTGCCTAATTTTATTCGTCAAAAAATAAAAGAAAATAAAATGAATAATCTACACGATTCTATAAAATTTCGAAAAAAAAATTGTTTTGAATATAAAGAATTCAATTTATATTTAGATTTGATTAAGGATATAATTTTTTATATTGATTTGTTAGATCCAATTTTAATTTCAAAATTAGGTTATATTCAAATAGAGATTTGATTAAGAATGATTGGTATTCGATTTTGAGTGAAATTCAATTTAAGAATCATGTGAAAGAATCAAAGACTTGGTTTATTTGGTGGGTAAAGATTATGTTTCTGTAGTGAAGAATATGAGAAGAAAGACAAATAAAAGGGAAGAAGAAAAGGAAAAAAAATAAAAAAATTAAAAGTATAGGGACAAGTTTTAACAAATGGAAAACATAGAAAAACTACGTAAAAGAAATGGAGAAGGGAGGAAAATAGAGGGAGGTGAAGAGAACGGAAAATAAAGAAAAAAAAAAGAAAGTTTAAAGAACATAAAAAAATTAAATTGCTCAAAACGAAAAAAAAATATAGGGACCAATTGTATAATTTAATCTAAAATGTTCATTTGAAATGATGATTTAATGTGTCATGACAGCTTACCGTTACACCGTTAACGGCAATTAACGCTAAGTGACTAAAATATTACAACATGATAACATAAGTGACTAAAACGTAGCATTTCAAACATAACTGACTAAAATGTAACATGAAACAAACAAAATGACTATTTTGGTAGTTTACTCATGTGAAAATATATGTGCAAACTTTAGATTAAATGGTCTAATGATAACGCAACACGTGTACATTTTATTTTTATTTCTCTCTTGTTCTTTTTTAATTTGTCACGTCAAATTTTTGGATGGAAAATGTTAATATCGTTAATTATTATCCTTAGTTGCTCAATTTTGAAATTGACAGTAACTAAATTATTCCAAATCTTTTACAGTGATTAATTTGCTCAAATTTAAAATTGAGAAAGATTTTACCATTAAAATTTGTGTAAAATTTTAATTATAATGATAAAAATATTTAAAAATAAACTTAGATTATAAATGGATATTTTAAAATTTCCTTCAATTTATCTCTTACGTTATTTAGTAAGAACAAAAAACAACAAATAATAATACAAATATTTGTAAAAAATACCCTAAGTGAACATTAAAGACATAAAAATAAACATATTAAAAAAATTAAAAGATAGTATTTATAGAGTTAGGGGTGGGTAATTAAAATAAAAATAATTATAATTTAAATATTGAAATATTATTGTGAGAAATAATAATGATTTTAAAACTTAAATATAATAAATGTTAAGACCTTATCTAATATAATTTTTTGAAATATATCTAATCTAATAGATGATAACAAATTAAAAACAACATTCATAATAAATTTGAAAAATCTAATCTAATTGATAATGAAAAATTAAATACGAGATATGGCATAAAAAGAGAGAGAGAAAATATACTTGATTATTTGAAATATCTAATCTAATAGATAATTTTATTTTTAAATAAATTCTAATATGTGTTTGATTATTTAATTATAGATAATAAAACTTTGGTTTTAAATTTAAATGGATTTGTTTAAATATTTGACTTATTCAAATTTATTTTTTCATAATATTATTTAACATAATATAAATATATAATAATTATTTTTAAAGTTATTTGAAAATAATGACAAAATCTAACTAATAGATAAATTAGTAATTTTAAAAATACTTCTTTTAAGAAATTTATAATTAATTTTTAAAATTTTTTATGTTAAAATCAAATTTTAAAATAGATAATAGGCTAAAAGGTCTTAAAAGCCAATAAACTTTTTCCAAAAAAAAAATTTGATTAAGCCCTGAAACTTTTTTTTTACACTCAATTAAGTCATTGAACATTAAAATTGCAATCAATCAATCCCTTTGACACCGAGAAAAAAATAAATCAATCCCTTTGACCATTAAAGTTAATGGTCACAAAGTAACAACAACCTATTTTTTGGGTGTTCTCGACACGTGGCACACCAAGATAGTTCTACATTGTGAAAACTAATATTTTATATTAAAAATCATAAAAATTATAGAGATTCATAATATATATAAAGAATTATAAAATATTTAAAAGGTTCAAATTTATATAAATTATAAAAATGTAAAAATCATGAAAAATGTATATAAAATATAGAAAATTTTTATAAAGTTATGAAAATATAAAAAAGTGTACAAAATTATACGTATTCCATACCTCGGCCTGACCAAAGTGTTTTATGGGTAAACCTAGTTGTTTCTCCACTTCCGCACAGAACTCTTTAAATTTATCAAAGATTTCACTCTTGTAGTGCATTAGATATACATGCCCATATCTAGAATAGTCATCAATAAATGTTACATAATACTCATAATCAGCTCTTGCACTAACATTCACAAGGCCGCATATGTTAGTGTGCACAAGTTCTAGGGATTATTTGTCCCTCGTTTCTTTTGAATTAAAAGATTGCTTAGTCATCTTACCTTCCAAGCAAGATTCACATTGTGGAAGATCAACTTTTTTAAGTTGTCACACCCCAAAATTAGATCTAGAAGTTTCGAGGGTAAACTTGAAATTTTGGCTACGAATGAGTTCAAAAATTTTGAAGTACAGTAACCCAGAAATATATTCGACTACGGCTTTTTGGAAATTAAACATTTTTTTGAAAATAATGCAGAAAAGACCTTTAATTTTAAAATGTAGACTATTTTGAAAATTGGGTTAAATTTGAGAACACACAAAGGTAAATATACCAAAATTTTAAAAATTTCCCTATTTTCCCCGATCTACAGGAGACTCACGAAACTTTTTTCTTCCCCACTTGTTTTGCCATCCCTTGAAATCCCCAAGCACCATTCATCTATTTTGATCTTCATCACTTCAATTCTTTTGATTTTCATCATCCTCCAAGCATTAAACCTCCCTAGAATTCCATAAAGAGCACCAAAAACACCATTAATTTTGCTATCGTTCAACTTGCGGATTTTCTTGGATTTGCACCAAACGTTCATTTTTCCCAAACCAAGGTAAAGTTTCAATTTCCTAATAGTTTGTTATGAACTCTAGCTATTTAAATCGAGTTTTTATCTATTGAATTAAAGGCTTTGTGTAAATGTCAAAATTTAGGGGGTTAATGGTGAAATTTGAGATTTTGAATGAAATAGATGTTTCGAAGTGTTTTTCAACTCTTTTTGATGTGATTAGAAGGTTTCTAAACACTCCTTAAAGTTTTGTTAAAAGTTTTTAAGGTTTTGTTAAGTTTTCATGAAAAATGGTCATTTCGGAACCAAGATTATGAGTAGTTTAGAGTGGTTTGAAGGTTGAAAATCATTCTTAGGTAAGTAATTAGATTGTTGGAATTGGTTTTAAGCAAAGGGAATGTGTAGGAATTGAGATTTTTGTGTTTTGGCTAAGCTAGCCGAAAATTTCAGTTCTAAGAGGAACTAGCTCAGGCTTGCGTATTTGGTTGATTTAGGTGAATCTATGGCTGAATATTAATTGTGTTTGTTGTGTGGTCTATTTTAGGTGAATATTCGGAACCGTTGTAGCCTTCGACGAGCAAGGCGAAAGGAAAGGAAAAGCTAGTTTAACCTTTCGGCGACTAGGCGAAAGCGCAAATGGTGAGTATTTGGAATCGCTGCTTGTAGACACGATTCATAGTGTTAAAAGTGAGCTTAGAATTAGCCAAAACCCTTATCCTAAGTTCTGAGTGTAAGCTTTCTTATTTCCCTCATTAATTTTGCGAGATATGTGATTATGCAATGTGGATTGAGTATTATGATGTGTTAATGAGATATGAGTTATATGTTTGTGATAGCTATTGTGAAAAGTATTAGTTGTGGGCATGATAAACATGTTGAATGACAGTGATGATGTTGTGTTAGTGATGTAAATGTGCAATGAAAGTGTGCAGAAAGCGGTAAGTATATATGTGTTTTATTGTAGATATTTTTGCCTTGTGACCTTTTGAGACCGTTGGATATAGTTGGCATGCTATAGGATTTGTGAGCACTCACCCTTGTGTTGTGATTTGGGGCATTGAGGCCCAAGATAATTTTTGAGAGATAAGGGAATGTGAGCTCAGCTCCATTCACTAAGATATGTTGGTTTGTTGAAGAGTGTTAACTAAATGCTATGCTTTTGGGATATGTTCGACTCTTCAAGTTAATGGTGTGTTGGAGATCCGTGTATCCAATGTGTGGCGATAGAGCCCACTTTTATGTTTCATAGCCTCAAGTGTCAATTTATCATTAAATGAAATATTATGAAATATGATGTATGTCTATTTATGTGATTACAAAGTTAGATGAGTTGATAGTTGATGCGTGAAAATTTTAGTATTCACTTTAGTTAAATATGTATGAAATTGTGCTTTAGATGTTCTCATTTAACATATGATATCATGTTTATTGGTAGTTTTTCCAATCATTCACTGAGTTTGTTGCTCACACACTCTTTCCTAAACCTTTGTAGATAGCTAGTGTTTCCGGTGTGGGCAGTGCGAAATTTCAAGGAAGTGATCCAAGTTAGGCTTTAGTATTCAAGTAGATGATATTATTTTTATTCTTTGAACTGTGGTAATAAAGGTAATGTGGTAGAGTTTTTGGTTAATTATTATTATATCTTAAATGGTTGTTTTGATTTTATACTAAAAAGATTTGATGGTTGTTGTTATTATATTATTGGTTTTGTTTTGGTTTAAGTTATTGATGTTGTTTTGAACTGCAAGTATGGTCATTTTGATGTGGAATAATGAATTTGTGGATGCATGCTGAAGTTGAAAATGTTTGACTGTTTTATATGCCTTGTTTTACAGTGATTTTGGACGAAATGTATAGAGGTATCGATATTCGATGCATAAGTATCGATACCTCCATGTTCTAACGATTGTGCAAGAAATAATAGCTCATTTCAGTATTGATACCAGTTCTCGAGTATTGATACTCGGGGTAAAAATATAGATACTTTTAAATTGTATCGATATATTGTTGGGTTTTAAATTTTGAAGAAAAACAGAATGTTAAAAATGTACCGATTTTCCAAACAGTATCGATACCCATTTTGAGAAATATCGATACCAGTGAGTGTGTATCGATACCTACGTGACTTATTTGGAAATTTTTATTAAGTGGTCCTTAAGCATGTTTTTAACTTGTTTTAAGGTCGTTTAATGTATGTTTAGTAAATTTTAATGCCGCCTAGAGTATTTTAAACTTAAATATTCTATAAGTGCTTAGGTGTGGTGATGATTGTATGAAAATGAGACCGTGTGGAATGTGTGAATTTGTGACATTTGGTGTAGCATCCTGTTGCTCGAGCTCAACGACTGGGCTGGATATAAGGTGTTACATAAGCGAATTTAAGTTGTTGTCTTTCACAAGTCTAAGGATTCTTTCTCACTTAATATGACTAAGTCTCAAATGTCAAAGGTACGCCTCATTAGAGTGAGAAGTTTTAAGTTGTGTACATATTTGGTGTGATAAAATAGAGATGATTTAACATCCATCCATTATAGATAAGATTGTGTTTTCTAAATATTGCAATTCCATTATTAAAAGTTACGATCAAGTTGTCTTTATATAAAGATGCAACGGAAATTAAATTTCTTTTGAAACTTGGTACATAGAAAACATATCTTAAAATAATCTTCCTAAAATTATAAAAATAAAGATGTACATCTTTCATTGCTTTAGTTGCCACACTTATATTGTGGTCTATTGAATCCTCTACTAAATAAGCTTTACTCATCAAGAGTTACATACATTTTCCTTTGGTAGCCAGGTATTCCTTCCACTCTTTACAGTTTGTCGTGAAGTGCCCTTTTATTACTATAAAAGAAGCATTTCGACTTAGATAAGTCTTTAGGCTTTTTGGTTCTCTTCCTTTCCACTTATGGTGGCCCAGAAACCTTAACATTACCTTTCTTAGCACACTTTCCCTTTCCTTTTGAGGAAGTTGTGATAACTATGTTTGCTTTTGCTCTTCAGACTAGCTGACCGCCATTCAACATCAACTCATACGATTGTAAATCCTTCATGAGTTGTGTAAGCGTTAGGTTTTTTTTTCAAGGTTATATGTGGCCTGAAAGCCAACAAAATCCTTCGACAAGTTCTTAAACACCATCCCAATTTGAGTGTTCTGGTCCAAATTGGCCTCATTGTCCAAAGCATCAGCAAAGTATCCCATAAGAGTAACCTTCTGATATTTGGCTGGAGCGTCGTACTTTTGTTAAGCATGTTGAAAAATCGAGTTTGGAAAACACAGCAAAAAATAAATTTAGGGAAAAACTAGAGTTTTATTTTTTTTTCCAAAACAAGAACTTGGTTCTAATATCTAAAACAATAAACACTTAATCAAAGTTGTACCTTTTCAATTTATCAAGGATGACCGCTTCGATCGAGTAGTCTTCTCCACTATCCTTGAGCTTACGTCTACTGAGTCTAGGCTCGCTTCAAATCAGAAAGTTTTTCACAAAAATTACCAATGGGGTAATTTCTCAATTTCTCTAAACTTTTGGATCAAGTTGTAAATAAGAATAATATTTTCAGAAATTTTCTGAAATAAATTATTCAGAGAAATTTTTCTTTAAAACTTTCACTTGAATTTAAGTGTGTGTAAACAATAACTCAATGCTCTCTTTATAGAGGGAGAGTTTAAAGAGTTTAACTATGATTAAACTTAATCACTTTAATATTAAATTAATATAATATTTATCTTGATAAATATTATAATAAATTTAATATTAAATCTTATTAAATAAATAGAATATTTATCTATAAGATAAACATTAAATTAAATTTAATATTAAGATAATAAATTTAATATTAAATTAATAAAATACTATTAAGATAATTATTTAATTTAATTTAATATTTTTTAAAGGTAAATTCATTAATTCATTCAATGAATAGAACCATACAATTCATGGGGAAAAATAGTAAAGACTCGTCGTAGATAATGAAAGACAAGCTCCATCAACACAACAAAGACTTTAGCCTCAGCATCAATAGAACATTATGACACATTGACAATTGGCTTTGTCGCAACTCAAGCACGACACATTTGGAGTGATTGTAAGCATTTAATACGATAAGAAAATTAACCCTAGATGGTTCAAAGTGGCGAGCAAAAATTGACAAAAGAATCGAGCATTCACCAAGCTAGAGAGGACGACAACAAAATCATCCCTAAAGTCACTTGTAAAATTAAGATTACATGCATATGCAAGACTAACAAACGAGCTATAAGAGCAGACAAAAATTCCTAAAACTGAAGACTTATTAAACAATGAAAAACAAACAAAAAACATATAAAACTTAAGACATCAAAGATCCAAATTGACTCGTGAAATCACTTATTATTCTAAAATACTCTTAAAACAAAAACAAATTAAGAAGCTGATGAATAGCCACCCACTTTCCAAGAAAACTACTAGTGGCCGGTGGAGTTTTAGCAAACAACAGGCATCGTCATCTGTCCGTCACAACTTGTGAAGACAACAAAGATACCTACAAAATATATCTACAAAATATATAGTAAAAGGACCAAAATGGTAATTAAACCATGGTCAAAAAGTCCAAGTGATGGTGACATGATTAAATCCACTAACCTTTGGGCTATTTGCTTATTTAGTCCTAATTAGTTTAGGATTAAATTGAAATTAAGCTTGTTTAGTCAATAATTAAAAATAATTGAAGGACCAATTGTACAATTGCACCCTCCTTAAATGTCAAATGGTATGAATGGTGTGGAATTCTAGTTTGTGGCTAATTGCTATTAGGTCCTTATTGATTAGTAATTAAAGAAAAATGGCTAAATTATAAAAGTCGTAAAACTTAATTACTATTAGTTTATTTGAGTTAATTAGTTATTAAACCATGAGATTAAAATGGTAGTTAATCCATAATTAAACATGGTGAGTGGTGGAATTTGTCTTTAGTGTAAAAATAATATTAATTTTATATTTTAAAGTATTAGTAAGTTAAGTTAAAATAAATGAAAAAAAGAAGGAAAGAAATACCATTTTTATTTCTTATGTTCTTCTTCCCCAAGCCGAAACAATATAGCTAGGGATTAGAAAGCTTTGGCCAAGCTTAGGCCCGTCGATAGGTAAGTTGTTTGTTTTTAATATTTTTTATGTTTTTGATCTCATATTAGCTTGATCTAGCTAACTTGGGGACTAATTTGCAAAAGTGTCAAATGTTATGAGTTATGCCATTGATGAGTTTTATATTTTCTTGAAGTTTTATGAAAGATTATTGAGTTTGGTTGCCATATAGGACTATTTTGTAAAGTAGTTTTTTTTATTTTAATGTTCAAGGACTAAAATATGAAAATAGTAAAAATACAAGGATTTGATGCAAAATAATAGCAAGTATGGGCTGTAATAAAGGGGTTAGCAAATCGACTAAGCTTAGATTTAATAGAAAATGGTTAAATTGCATGATTTTGACCTAAGGACTAAATTGCATAAAAATGAAATGTTTGGGGAAATCTATAAAAATGTAAAAGGGACTTAATTGCATAAAATGAGTTAATCTTACTGTTGAGATTAGTTAATTGAATGAAAATATTATTTTAGATCAAGAACGAGTGGAAAACCAATGAAAAGAGAAAATTACTGAATAGTCACAGTACCTTTGTCATTACTGAATTTATTTAGGTAAGTTCGCTTGGTTAATTCTATACGTTTTAAATTTATATATTAAATGAAATTTATCTATTGATTTCTGATTAATGTGTTGATATATGATAATCGAGAACTGAAATAATGTTTGATAAAACACAAGTTACTATTAATATCTCCTGAGCCGATGAACGTATGATAAAGTACATTGGCATGCCAATAGGTTATTTTGCGCGCAATACGGGCTTGATATGAGATGTGGTGAGGATTCCTGTATATTTTCCTATTCACTAAATATGTCAAAGTTCTGCATTTGTTGCGGATTATCATGTTATATTATAGTGTTTTCTGGCGTGTTATCGGAGACGGATTTTAGCCTACAGGCTAGGCACTTAGTGCCAAGGCGTATTATCGGTTGGATTAACTCATATGAGCGTATGACGTGTTCTCAGATGGTTAACTATGTACTCGTATCCGTATATCTTTCATCAATAATATTCTTACGTTAAACGTCTTGTTATAGAATTGTTAAAAGATTATTCATGAATCTCCTAATAGCATTGTGGCTTGATAATGAATGATCTCATACTTGTTTATGTATAAACTCACCTGTTGTGATCTGTTGCTGACAGGAATTCTATTAAGAACCTTGTTGATAGGAACTCGATTTATTAATCTTGTTATTTAAATTATTATGTTTAATTCAATAAGCTTTATTGTTTAGTCGACGAACTTACTAAGCTTTATAAAAGCTTACTTGTGTTTGTTATGTTTTTTTTTGTAGATTAACATTTTGTGGATAATCGGGCGACCGGATCAACTTGAAGATTCACACTATCCAGGAATCTTTGGTAGATTTTAATTTTGTATGGCTTTTATGGCATTTAGTAGGGTTAATGAAATTGTTATAAGTTTATAGCTATATGTTGGTTGGTCGGTATGTTTTTGCTGATATAAACTTTAGAATTTCCTATAGTATGCCAAGTTAATTCTTAAGTTGTGCTCAATGTCTGATCACACATGGTAGTAATTGGTTTGGATATAGGTATGGTGTTTGAGGTCAAGGTAAGCAAATTCAATGTGTGTGTATGGTGGCTTGTATGTTTGATTTAAGATATGAATATTATAAGTACTATGTGATGTGAATTTGAAAGACAACTTAGTTAAGTTTAGGTGAGCATAATTGGCATGTTTTAGTTGCCCTTGATGTGTTTTAAGGTGTTACAATGTTGAACTTTGGCTATTGTCTTGACTTGTTTCAATAGAAGTCCTCAGGGTAGCGATAGAAGTCTCAGGCCAAAACTACATTGCTCATTGGAATGCGTTATATCGATAAAAGTCCAGGTTGTATTGGTAGAACCCAAAGTTGTATCAGTAGAACTCCCAGTTCTATCGGTAGAATTCTGAAGCATTTTTAAGGTCTTTCCAGTTTTGAGTTCTACCGATACTTGTCCACCTAAGTATCGGTAGAAATCTTTTAGTCTTCAAAAACTCGTTAAAAATTAAATTAATTCAAGGCTCTTTAAAATGTTTATTTTGTCCAACACTTTGAAGAAAAAATTTTAAAGTCCTCGTAGGCTTGATTAGGGCCCATAAATGAATAAATTACTCCGATCTAAATTATTATGAAATTTTGTTAATTAAATTGGAAACTTGATGCTATCTGTTATTAATTATTTTGGATTGTATGGTAATATGTCGTAACCCTAATCCAACGACGGAGATGGGTTATGAGTGTTACAAATACAATCCTATTTTATCACATTGTCACCATTGTGTCTTCTTAATGATTAATATGACCACTATCAACAAATGACTGTGATAAATTGCTCGTTCGAGAACAAGCAACCCGTGGGCATGTTTCATATTTATCAATCCATACAATGCCAATGAGAGGATATAGTCAACTCTTTAATTGAGCTATGAATTCTACTATTACTAGTAAAGCCATGTCATACACAAGTTATGTACCTAACATACCGGCTATCAGCTCGATCATCTTTAGAGCATAAGCCTCCAGTTATATCAAAGTACTTGAGTTACATACGCATTGTTAGTTACTAACTCAAAATTTAGGTAAATCACGCCATGAATGTCACAAGTTAATTTACAAAACGGATTCAAAATTAATTCATCTTGGTTCTAATCCAATATATCATTCTGCCAATGAATATATCTATGTCTCTACTTCTGGAGTCAATTGCTCCGATAGCCAAGACTAGACATCTTCTCAATTGGAATTGTAAACGACATAATAATCCTTTTCATTATTTGAATCAAATGCTCACTTTGATTCTTTTACAGGATTATAGACTCGTTTAGATTATCTACTGAAGTAAGTTGTCTTTGTCATAATGTAAATGTTTTTACAATGCCACTTATCATCAGTTTCAATTTAGAAAATCAATGAGCTAATATTTGTTTGTCACAATTTTGCTATGTATGCAAAATATGAAAGACAGAAATACAAAAAACATAATAGGAAAATATGAAATTTATTTATTCATCGTTCAAATACATTAAAAACAATTACATGTTTACTATAATATGGGCACATTTCTCAATAGTAGATTCCTAAGCCACTTGACCTCTTGCCTGGCTCAGTCAAGAGTTATAAACTCTGATTCTATCATGGAGCGAGCAATACACATTTATTTAACAAACTTCCAAGAAATAGTTACTCCACCCAAAGTGAAGACATGCTACTTGAAAAAGTAACTTTATCAATTACTCGGTTCGTATCACAGCATCCCTCTAGGGCTATAGGGTATCCGACAAATTCCAATTTCTCAGGTATTGTACTTTAATTTCACTCAAGACCATTTGGGGAAAGCTCAACCTTAATAACTAGCATAGTAAATTACAGACCATGACACTCTCCCACTTACTATGTCAATGCCCTCATCGAAATGAAGCCACACTTTTAGTAACATTGTTGCATCAAGTTGACATTTAGTCTCAAGTCCATTTTGGGACTTCAAGGCTCAAGGTTATGATCTATTCAACGCGTATCAGACATAGACTGGAATTTGGTTCGTCTCAATCGTTAGTGTAGTCTTGTTTATGCCAATTCCTCCACCAAACACTTGGATTCAATGCCACAAGACATAATCATCAGGTTACAACCTTGGGGAACTATTAATGGTTTGAACATCTGCCGACTGAATATTACCATGTCTTTGATACTAAAAATAACATCCTTCTGGATGTGGCACTATAACAGCCCGTTTTCCTGTGGTGTCAGAAATAGTGGTTTCAAGACCACAAGTTCGACAAGTAAGTCAGTAATTATTTAATATTTGTGAGTATGTATTAGTGTCATAATAAAATTTGGTTAAGAAATTTTAATATTTAGATAATTAATTTAGTAAAAACGACTAAATTGAAAAAGCTACAAAAGTAAGTCAATAATAGGTTATACATGTTAAATGGATATTAAAACATGAAGTGAGGGTTTTATAAGGTAATTAAACCTTATTTCATTGTAGTGAACGGTTTGGTTTGGTATATCATAAATATTTTGTTAATTTTAAAGGTTAAAAAGATAATTAGGTAATAAATAAACAAAAAACAAAAGATGAAAGTTATCATCTTCTTTGTTTTCTCTTGCCAAAAATTAAAACTTCATGGTTGAGGGAGCTTAAAGAATTGGCCAAGTTAAATTAGTTGCATGATATGTGTTTTTCCATCTGTTTTTCATGAATTTTATGTTTTAACTTAATCTAGCTAACTTAGGGGGTTAATTTGTTAAATGTTTTGGAAGATGTCATTGATGAATGTTATATGTTTTTGAAGTTTAATGGTAGAATAGTATGCTTGGGTGTTAAATAGAAATATTTTGCTAAGTGATTTTGTTTAAGGATTAAATTGAAAATAAAGTAAACATAACATGTTTTTCTTATGAATTCTAGCATGTAATGACTAATTTGGAGTATTAGTAAATTTGGCACAAGGGGTTTAAGGTGTAATAGTGAAAATAAGCTTGTTTTGGTCTTAGGGACCAAATTGAATAAAATGTAAAAGTTTAGGGAAAATGTGAAAATTGTAAATAGGAAGTCATATGCATTAAATTGAATATTATATGAAATTGAGGCTAATAAGTTGAAATAAACTATCTTATAGATCAAGAACAAGTAGATAATCGGGGAAAAATGAAAGTTGTTGACTAGTCCCTGAACTTTTACTATCTCTGCAATCTAGCATTGGTAAGTTCGTTCGGTTTAGATTAGTATAATTCAAAATTTTGAATTGTGGTTGTTGAATATTTTTGGTATATTTTAATTGTTGTAAATTGTTGTGTATTAAGAAAGTAATTGATTTGAACGTTGTTAAACGATGATATGTTTTGAGCCAGATGAACGTAGGATAAAGTACAATTGGCATGCCAATAGGTTATATGGCGTGTTGTACATGATTTACTTGTGATGAGATGATGATTCTTGACTTGTTATTATTCACTTAATATACTGAAGTTCAACATTTGTTGCGAACTATCGTGTTATATTTACAATGATTTTGGCTTGTTACCGGGGGCGGATGTAAAGCCTTCGGGCTTGGCATTTGCTGCCATGCGTGTTTTCAGAGGGATGATAACCTATGGGCTAGGCACTTGGTGCCATGGCGTGTTCTCAGTTGGATTGGCTCGTTTGAGCTTTCTGGCATGTTTTGGGTGGATAACCATGTACTCGTATCTGTTATATCGTTCATCAGGAAAATTTCCAGCGATAGATGACTTATTACTGAATTGTGTAATGGATTGCATGATTTTTCGATATTATTGTGACTTGATATTGAATGATCTCATGTGATTGAATATATTATGCAAATCATATATGTAAATGTATAAAGTCACCTGTTGAATGATTGTCGTTGACAGTATTTATTGTTTGTTAATCTTGTTAATGTAATTGCTTTGTTTATATGGTAAGTTTTATCATTTTAACCATTGAACTTACTAAGCTCTATGGAAGCCTACTCATGTCACTTTTTCTTGTTTCTTTATAGATAACATTTTATGGAGTCGGGTGATCGGATCAAGCTGAAGATCACACTATCTATATATTTACCGGTAATTTTTGACATGTTCATATTTGGATCATATAGCATCTAATAGGTGTGTCTTGTGTATGATTGAGATACTTATTACAAGTGGTACATATTGTACTTGTGTGATGTCATTTAAGTTGGATTTTAGCTTACTTGTGTATATGCCTTTGGTTTTGGTTTGTACAGACTTTTATAAATGTCTTTGGTTATTTGGTACATGCCTCATGGGAGTGTTTGAAATATGGTAAATTAGGATGTGAATGGATTGATTGGATTGGTAGGTTTAGCATATGTTTAATGTATGGAATTGTGATATTTGAATGCAAGTTGTTTGGTTTGTAATGTGGATTTGGTTTGATAATTGAATTGTGGTGTCAATGAGGGTATATTGGTTAGGCACATAGGTTGAATGTGTTGGTATGTTTTGAGTATGTTTGAATGTGTTTTAAAGGTATGAAAATGATTATTTTTGGTTTGCCTTGGTACTTAAGGTTTGAGTGAAAAGTTTTGCCTTGTTTAGGAAGTGACTTAAGGTGTACACGGCTTGGGACATGAGCTGTCACACGACCGTGTACCACATATGGTTACACCACATGATCGTGTGTCATCTTGATTTTAAGTACAAGATTTTTCATATAACATCAAGCTGTTACACGGCCTAAAGACACAGCCTTGTGACCTTATTTTGAATACTCACACGCCTTGCGATACGACCGTGTGACATTATTTCAATTTGTACACAGGCTGTGACACAGTCATGTGGCCCAAATTTCGAATTGTACATGGCTTGGCCACACGACCATGTTTCTAAGCCACACGGTTTGGGCTCTATCACATGGTCGTGTGACCCCTATTTCCAAAATTTTTAAAATTTTTTCATATTTTTCTACTTTATTTCAAATTAGTCCCTGATTGTTTTCAAACTATTTTTAAAGTCTCGTAAGCTCAATTTAAGGCCTATAAGTGTGTATTTATGCTATGTTTAATATGTGGATTGAATATTGATATTTAAATTAATGTTTGAATGGTTTAATGATGTTATTTGAGTTTATATGTGTCATAATACTCCATAACCCAAATCCGGAGACAGAGATGGGTTAGGGGTGTTATAGGCACCAACTGTACTCTTGTGGCATCCCGTTGGATGCATCCCTCTAGATGTGGTTTATGCCAACCATCCCTTGTGACAACAACATAAAAGTTCTCAACATGGAAAATTCAGACACATTGGCCATCCCCACAAGGTTAGTGTAGTGGACATCGCCCCCTAAGGTTATCATAGTACTTCAATATTCGTACACCCAAATAAAGAAGGCATGCATTACTCTTCTTAAAAGGAATCGAAACCGAAAAACAAAGCAATTGGTTGGAAATCTGGTCGAAAAATAAACTAGAAGAAAACCGACAAAATCTCACTAGGTTCAATTCCTAGGAAAGATTGGAGGGGTTACAAACGATCCTGCTTAAAACCCAATCTTCTAGACAAAATTTTCCTCCCGTGTAATTTCGCAGAACATCAAAATTTAGAGACTAGAAAGAAGCTATTTTTCTTTTGTTGTGTTCTTTGAAAAATGAGGATAATAACCTCCTATTTATACAGTTTTCTAAAGGGTAAAATGGTAAAATAAAAGTGTTAGTTTTCAAGAATAATAGAGGATTTTTCTCAACAAACATATTTTGAAAATATTTTTTGTAACAGTTAGAGAATTTTCCGCAATCGAAAATATTCTTTTGCATTACCAACACTTTATGAATTTTTAAAGAATTTTTTTTATATTTTAGATCTTTTAATTTTTTTTCATAATTATAGATTAAAAATTTGAAAAAGTATCAAATTAAATATTTAACTATAGTTCATAAGTTAAATTAGATATTAACTATTGAATTAACTTAGCATGTCAAATTAGATATAAACTTTTAAGTTAACTTGTCATGTTCTTTTAAGACCATAATAACTATTAAGAGATGAATAAACAAAATATTATAATTCGATAACGTTTAGTGTATAAACTTTTATAGTTCAATCGAAAAAAAATAATCATAAATTGTTATTTTTATAATTTATCCTATATAAATAGATATTTAAGATAAATCAAATTGGTAAATTATATAATTAATTTTTTTATTTATTATAAAATTCATAATTTTGATTATTTAATTAAATATTTAAGATAATATAAATATAAATATAAATATAAATATAAATATAAATATAAATATAAATATAAATATAGGGTTCAGCTTTTATTACACCTTATTTTTTTGTTCATTTATTTCTCTTTCGTCTATCATCATCTTCCTCCTACCATCGTCCCTCTTCTCTCTCTCTCTCGTCTCTGCAAATCAGTTTTTTTTTTCCTTCTCTTCTCATCTCAGTTCTCACCCACCGCCGTGTCCGCTGGTTTCTGCCGGATCTGACCTGTATCCCGTGTCGGATCGTATCGACACGGGTACTGCACCCCAAATTGCCGAGTCCAGGTAACGAAGGTCATATGCTTGTTATTCATGGGGAAAGTAATGCGAAAATTTAGTAGCGCGATTGACTTTTGACGTGCTAATTTGTTTCTTTTATTTCTAATGAATGCTTAATCAGTACTTATGAAATTTTCTTTTGTTCAATTAAACATAAAACATTATTTTTTGCCTCCTTTGAAGGTTCATTGTTTTCCTCGATTACGGGTTTTTGTGTGGTCAGAGGAAAATGGGAAGCACCAGTGCTCATAAAGTCCCCAGTGATACAGAAATGGAAGGTTCTGAGGCCACGATAGAAATAAAAATAAAAACATTGGACTCTCAGACTTATACTTTGAGAGTGGATAAACAGGTAAGTTACTCTCAGTTTGTTTTGTCATGAATTAACCCAAGGTCTGATATTGTGCTGTTGTAAGATGTTGTTCAGTTCACCAATTACAATTGGTTAATGCATATTTACTTACAAGTTTTTCTGTCCAGCACCTTTTTTTTTTTAATATTTTGTGACAAATCTTGGACTTTGCATAGAATCTTTTCTTCATTTCTTGAAGAATTTGAATTGTTAATGTAAAAATGTTGTCTAATTTTGCTAGTAGCAGTTCACAAAAACTTTGATATGATAGCTTCCTATGGTTACCATGATTTTTCATGGGTAGTTGAGGTTTTCTAATCTTTAACCTTTTAACTTCCTTCTGATTGACTTGCCACTTATACTAGCATATTTGTTCTAAATTTTATACGGTTAATTCTTTAACCGTTGTGCTTTGCATTTTTGTTCATTGTCTCTGTATACTTTACAGATGCCAGTTCCTGCACTAAAAGAACAGATTGCTTCTGTAACTGGTGTGTTGTCAGAGCAACAACGGCTAATCTGTCGTGGAAAAGTTCTAAAAGATGATCAGCTCCTTTCTGCATATCGTATCCATTTTCTTTTCAATATTCATGCTGATTTGTAAAGTGGCTACCAGATTTTATTGATTTTCTCAGGTGTAAAGTTGTTCCATTGTATTTATTGCTGCTATTTTTTCTTTTGCAGCAAGTCCCTCTCATTGGGACCTAAAAGAAATTTTCCAAATGCTAGTTCACTTCAGCCTTACACAGATAAGGGGTGGAAGAAGTACTGAATAATATTCTATAGGGGGTGGAAGAATTCTGCCAAAGAGGAATTTGGTTTGGTTTTGGAGTCTGCTGATCTCCTGAAAGTATTAAAGACGCATTGTAACATCTCCGCTATCCTCTGAAAGTATTAAAGACACATTGTAACATCTTCACTAGATTAAGGTTTTTGAGATAGTCCTTCAGTTCGGTTTTGTTTTGGACTCCATTGATCTCTTTTAAGCATGACAAATTGCAGCATCATCACTAGATAAAGGTTCATGAGGAAGGGCTTCAGTTTAGTTTTGTTTTGGACTCCATTGATCCCTTGAAAGCATTAAAAGACAGATTGCAGCATCTTCACTAGATATAAATAAAGGTTGATGAGGGAGTGCAAAGAGGAGAAGTGAAGTTATAGAGTCATATGATGAGCTCATCATGTTCAACAAGAACTTATGAAGACATTTAGATCTTCTCCTAGTTGTGTTCTTGCGGGACTCAGCCTCATTAGAAAGTTTATGAAGGACAACTAAGTGAAGAAAGAGGTAGGTTTGAAGAAGAAGATGGTAAGCTGAGTTTAAGAGGAATGGTGAACTTAATTGAGATCATCTTCTCCTAGTTTTCGTCACATGAACCTTTCTTCATTTAGATCTTCAAACCAGCCTTTTCTTCACTTAGTTGTCCTTCCAAACATGAACCTTTCAAACATGAACCGTCTAGCGAGGCTTAGTCTCCCAAAAACCTAACTGAGGAAGATCTAAATGTCTTTGTATGAACATGGTGGGCTCACCATATGACTTTGTAAGTTCAGTTCTCCTCTCTGCTCTTTCTCATGAATCCTTATCTAGTGAA
Source organism: Gossypium hirsutum (assembly GCF_007990345.1). NCBI lineage: Eukaryota > Viridiplantae > Streptophyta > Magnoliopsida > Malvales > Malvaceae > Gossypium > Gossypium hirsutum. Next base: position 7,551,787 of record NC_053442.1, on the reverse strand, counting down.
AATGTTGAAATGTGTTTTTTAGTACTTTCAAAGGATCATTTGAGTCCAAAACAAAACCAAGTTGAAGCACTTCCTCGTGATCTATTTAGTGAAGATGCTGCGATGCACCTTTTATGCTTTCAAGGGATCAGCTGAGTCCAAAACAAAACCAAACTGAAGTGCTTCCTTATGAACCTTTATCTAGTGAAGATGTGATGTATCTTTTGATGTTTTCAAAGGATTAGTGGAGTCCAAAACCAAACCAAACTGAAGCACTTCCTCTTGAATCTTAATTTAGTGAAGATGCAGTGACTTGTCTTTTAATGATTTCAAGGGATCAACGGGGTCCCAAACTAAAGCACTTCCTTTTGAACCATTATCTCGTGCAAATGTTGCGATGTGTCTTTTAATGTTAGGTCCTTCTGGCTATAGGGAAGGGTGGAATGGGTCATCTGACGGTTGAAATTTTCTCCAATTGCAGTACTTAATACTTACAATGTAACTAAATATTAATTGGTTTTATATGGATGACTTTCTTATGCTTGCTATTTTTTGGTTGCTGAATAGAAATTGGATTGCATTATGGAATTTTCTTGCATCTTTATCTGTTTCAAAGTTGGAATATGAGTCAAGTTTCTTAACTTGAGATAGATGTCGAGGATGGTCACACCTTGCACCTGGTGGTCAGGCAGCCAGTTCCACCATCATCTGATGGCTCACCATATCATTCAGGTTTTGCTGCACTTTACGATCCATTATCACCTGTTTTTTTTTGGTACAAACATAGCATAAGCTCATGTTTTTCATTGGGGGGGGGAGAGGAAAATTAAAATTTGTGTGGGCTTTAGGCTCCAGTTTATAAGGAAAAGCCTTTTGTCATTTGCTAGTAGCTTTAAATTTGATGATTTGCTGGTATTGGCCCTAGTTAATGCTTGATAGGTGTGAAGTGCCCGACTCACCATGCAATGCCTTACAAAAGTTAGTTTTGGTTCATTGTTTGCCACATGTTTGAAATGAAGTATTGGCCAATAAAGGGTTATATGTTCATTATTATTGTCTGTTGATATAAATATGGTTTTACAAATAAGCATGCCTCCTTCAATGCCTACCCCCAACATGTTTTCCTTTCTTATGAAGACTTTTAACACTAGTAGCTGCAAAAACTAAAATTAGATCATTTTGACCTTGATTTGACAAGCGCATGACCTCATGCAAAAATATTTTGGGATGTGCTTCGACAAATATTAAAAGAAAATGTGTATACGACGCCTACCCACCATCTTGCTTCCTTAAGAGATAATGTCAAACAAGTAGAATCTGAACCGAAAATGTTGCCTTTGTGGTAGATGTGATCATAGTAACCTGGTTGGAAGATAATGTTGATCCAATTTCCAACGGTTCTGCCCTGAAGCAATGAAGTTCCATGAAATAAGATCAAGCCATTTTTTTGTGTATTTTTTTGAGGTTTTGAGGCTTGATAGTGTTAGGGTGGGTTTGGATGGGCGATTGGGTGCGGTGCGTTTAGCCTACTTTTTGTCTTACGCTACAGTGTTCTTACAGTATCTAATCTCACCGCTACCGCTGCTTTTACACTAACCGCAGGTAAACGCACTGCCCATCCAAACTCACCCTTAGTCAATAAAGAATGATTTCCAACTGTTATGCTGTTCAGAGATTAAATTGTGGTAGCTGATGTTGAATGATACCAGATGGTGGCCAATGTCATTCTTATTATTTGAGTTACCAAAGAGCAATTCTTACACAAGCATTATTTCTTTTATGTTCAGTGTAAACCTGCGATCTACTTGTAACAGATATTAGATGATAATTTGGTTTTGTAATATTAATTTAATATGAATTGCTTATGTTTCTGAAAAGGGAGAAAAGTTGGTTAAGATTGTTATTAATACTTAGCATTACTTTTTGCAGCAAATGATCCTGCGTCAGGTACAAGTCGTGGTCATAGTAATCATGCCCCAAGTTTTGTCATAGAGACTTTTAATGTGCCTGATCAAGGGGATGGGGTTCCTCCTGAAATCAGTCGGGTAATTTTGGAATTGGATGTAAAATGGAGAATATTTCTACAGGGAAATATATATTTATGACAATTTCTTTAATTTTAATTTGTTTCTTTCTTTCTCAGCAGATTGTTTCTGCTGTTCTTGGCTCTTTTGGGTTCGCAAATATGGCAAGTGGAAATACTCGGAGTGATGCCAGGGTGAGTTAATTTTTCAGTATTAAGTAATGACAGTTATTTTGACGGTTGAACTAATGCTTGTCTGAAATATGATGAGGGTATTTGTGTAAGCTTTCTATGCTTTGGCACACAACAAGTAACTTAAAAAGGAGATCCAAAACAGTCAAATATTCAAAATTCTTAATTTTCAGGGTCCATTTGTAGGTCATGTCTTAACAAGATGGAATGTTGACAATCTCTTAGAGATCATGGGAAGTCTTGAGTTTTGTTTTTCTGTAATCCAAAGGTTTTAATGTGCTTTAATATCTGTATCGTTGTTTATTTGTTCCTAAATTCATATGATTTCTTGGGAATTGATGGATACCTAAGGATCATGGTTCACAAAGACAGGAAAGAACGTCTGGTGGTAGTGGCATGCCAGATTCATCCCAAGCTCAAACTGAGCTAGCCAGCATGACAAGTCAATCAGATAGAGCCCATAGTGCTTTTGGACTTCCAGCGGCGGTTTCCTTGGGGTCTATGCAGCCTCCTGTGAGTTTGGAATTCGTTAACTTTCTTGCTAATTTGTCTGTCTCCTTGTATGTCCCAAGTGGATTTGTTCGTGAAATAAATCTTATGGAAAACCTATTTTTGGGCTTTAAGTTATATGTTTAATTTTCTTCATGTTTGTAGGTAATTCCTGATTCTTTGGCTACATTGTCCCAATATCTTAGTCATATACGGAACGAATTTGATGCCCTTGGTTAGTTTTTCTTTGATAAAAAAGTAGTTATATTATCTCTGTCAGCTACCAGAAAGAATAATGGTTCATTGATGATTTGCAACTCATCTGAGTGCCAGGTAGAGCTGGTGGAAATGATTCTCAGACAGCTCCCATGAGTAGGACTGGATCTAGAGATTCTAATTCTGCATCAAATTCAGGAACTGTACATGAAGGTCTTCCTACACCTGCATCTTTGGCGGAAGTGTTACTCTCTACCAGGCAAATGCTCATTGAACAAGCTGGAGAAAGTGTACAAGTGTGTCCCTAACTACCTTTTTAGTTTCTTTCTAAAAGCTGCATGTTTATGTAACAACTTGTCTTCTTGATGGAGATGTGAATACATCTGCTGGTGGAAATGAAAGATAGAAAAAAAAAAGGGGGGGGGGGAAGGCGGAGTTGTCATGGCTTGATTTTTTTCTTATGAGTTCTCAATTTTTTGTTTTATTATGCTGACGGACAGCAACTTGCAAGGCAACTGGAGGATCAAGTAAATGTGACTGACCCCTCAGCACGGCTGATTGCACAGACCAATGCATTGAGAACCGGAGCTTTACTGCACAACCTAGGCTCACTTTTACTTGAGCTTGGTCGTACAACCATGACACTACGCTTAGGTCAAACACCAGTAAGATAGTTTCATTCTGCCTCTACAACATTTTAACTCCTTTTGACATAATTTGTGTTCTTTGTAGTTATAACTGCTCACGTGTTTCTTTCTTTTTTCTTTTCTTTTTTCAGTCTGAAGCTGTTGTTAATGCTGGCCCTGCAGTTTTCATATCCCCTTCTGGTCCAAACCCTCTCATGGTTCAGGCAATGTTCTAACAGCTTAACGAAACCCTCTTATTTGATGTCAATGCTTTTTGGTTTATGCTGATTGATCAGTATGTTTTTAGGCTCTTCCTTTTCAACCAGGAACTAGCTTTGGTGCCATCCCTGTGGGAACTGTCCAGCCTGGATCTGGTTTGGTTAATGGACTTGGGACTGGGTTTGTTCCTAGGCGTATTGACATACAAATACGAAGAGGTATGGAATACCTAGCTATATTCTGTGTTTTGATGTGTATTTTGTATTGGACCAGAGACTGATGGTGTATACCATAAGGTTCATCAATGGCAACACCGAATACTCGAGAGGAACATCCCCCAAACCAATCAGGTCAAAGCAACCAATCAATGGTTTCTGACAGTGAGAATCGTAGCAGTCAAACAACTTCAAGGGTCTCAGATACGCCATCTTTTGCTGGAGAATCTGGAGTGCGGGTGGTTCCTATTAGGACCATGGTTGCTGCTGTACCTGCTCCGTTGGGTCGCCTACCTTCAGAGTCTTCTGGTAATTCTGTGGGAGTATACTACCCATTGCTTGGAAGATTACAGAACATAGCTCCTGGACACGTAAGTGGTGAACGGGGACCTCAAGCATCTGGTGAGCATCCATCTTCTGGTGCTCAACCTGAGCTGCTTCGAATTCCTGAATCTGCAGTGCAACATCAAAGTTCAGAAGAGTCTGCAAGAGATGGTAATATGATAAATCCAATACTTTGCCATACTAGTGACATTGTATGTTCTCGTATGGATAAAAACTCTGTTTTGAACTTTTTGCAAAACATGGTAGAATTTTTCATTGGCATTGATGCTGTTGGAATTTGTTGTTCAATGCCACTCCTACCTTGTACCCAATTGCCATTCCCATGTGGAAATTGGGTTTTTCCTTTTTTTCATAGTGTTACTGTTTCCTTGGTGCTGTCAGCAGGTTGTTTGTTATTCCTTTTTTTGCCCTTTTTCTCGCATTTTATAGTTTTTAAATTTCTTACTATTAGGTCCAAGAGGGGGTGAATTAGGATTTTAAGAACCTTTTTTAAAATAAAAGAGAAGGGAAGAAAAGCTTTGACAATTCAATTTATAGTGGTTCGGCACCAGTTGCTTATCTCCACTGCATTAGTATACCCCAACTAAAGATTTTCTAATTTATTACTTTGAATTGTACCTTTCAAGGAAAAGGTATAAACCTTTACAACCCCTATTTGCTTTTTTAGGTAAGATAGAACCTTCACAAATAAACCTCTAAGAAGGTAGGTGTTCACAGATTTGGCTCACTAGAACTATGTGCAAGAGAATAAGAAGAAATAAAGAATTAAATACTATTCTCTTGATGTGGATGCTTGGATGTTTTCTTGTGTCTTGAAGTGTTGAAGAGTATTTATATCAAAGAACTCTTTTCTAGCTGTTGCAATGTAATAGTTTGAGTTGAAAAAGTGCCACTGCAACTTAGTGTCTATACCTACTAAGAGGATATCGATATTTCCTTCAAAAAGTAGCAGTTAGTTACCGCTGTAACACCCTAAGTATCGATATTTTTAGGCATGTATTTGTACCTCTAGAGCATATATCTATACCTCATGAACAAGTATTGACCTTTCTATTTTGTTCCATGGCTACTGATTTGCCATGTATTGATACCCATACTCCTAGTATCAACACTTAGCCACTAAGTTGCTTTAAAAACACTTTAAAACAACTTGTTATTAACTCAAAAACATTTGGTATAAGATAAAACACATTTAGATTTAGATCACGTTTTTTAATATTTTAAGGCTTTGAAAATGTTTAAAGATATTTTCAATAATATTTTCACTAAATAACTTGGTAATAAATTTTATCTTAAATATTGTTATATCAAAAGCTTGAGACATTAAAGCTAGCACTTACTTTGGAAAAGTGTTCATTTGCCTCCCAAATTTCCCTTTTAAGGTATGCAAAAGTGCTGTTTTGAGAATATATACCTTCTAGCAGCCTTTTAACTTGGGAAACACTTATTGCTTTTCCTTTTTCACGTTTCGGGAAACACTTCATTAATATTAGCATGCACATTCTATGCTGCTCTTCATCTTTTGTTAGTTTCTGCAGTTTGGAATTTTCCATGTGAATTGACCAAAAAGTTAAAAGCCAAAAGGGGGAAAATGACAATGGAAAAGGAAAGGTGAAGTGTACCAGGAGGCTTACCTTTCAAGAATTGACCATCAAGCTGCTTCCTGCTGCAGGTTCATTACCGAATGCTAATTCAAGACAACAGGAGCGTCCTAATACACGCAGTGTCAATATCAGCATTCTAGCTGCTGGCAGAACTCAAAACAACCAAGACTCTGAGAGACAAAGTCCTAGTAATGTTCTTCAGTTTCTAAGGACAATTTTCCCTGGTGGTGAAATTCAGGTAGAGGAAGCGAGTTCACAAGGAACAGCTAGAGATTCTGTCCGAGGGCAAGCAGAAGCATCCAATGTTGCTCCAGAAGGTGAGACAAGTATTACTAATCAAGGGGTGTTTTTATCTAATTTGCTTCATCAGATCATGCCATACATATCTCAGCATGCGGGTTCACAACGAAGTACTCCCGAAGAAGCAACTACTTCTGCCCCGGTGAGCATGCTTCTTGTCCTCAGTTATTTTCGTAGTGGTTGATATGGGTCTGGTTTAAACCATGGATTGCTTCTTTGATTGAGGTCTTGCTAATTCTTTCCTTGCTCAAATATGGATGAAAAGTTAATGAAAGTATAGCCATTGGGATAAAACATAATTTTAAAGTGAACAATAATGATGCCAAATACTGCTGCATTTGCAGGCTGACCTCTCTAGTACCGGGAATTCACGCAGACCAAATGACACTGAACAAAATCCACCGAACTCGAAACGTCAGAAGGTACTGGTTTAATTACTTCTGATGTCTATTCCATCTTTTTCCTTTTATCATAGTCCCTGCTACTGCTAACTTTTTCCATGTCTCACTTAAAATTATTGACAAAACCCTAAACCCTAGTAATAATATATGGAGGTTGTGGTCCATGAAATTACGTGTATGGTATTGCATATTGGTACATAAGAAGCTAGTTAAGGCAGGTCTAGTTGTGCAAGAAAGATTAGATGCACGATATGACACATGCAATGCTTCTACAGCACCAAAAAGGAAAAAAAAATAAACACAAGTAACTTGTCAATAGCAAGGTTACTAGTTTGAGTTTTGACAAAATTGTATGAATTTCTCATTATTTTGGCCATCTTATTTCCAAGTTCTTGGGTGTGATTAAAAAGATTTTAAGCATGTAATTATTATTATTTTGACTAAAAAAGAGTTAAAACAGATATTAATGTATGTCTAAACAAGCTAACTGCACCCCCAATTCAGAAGTCATGGTATAATATCTGAAAAACAGCATTTAGGAGAGGAATTTTCAAGGTTAATGCTAAATTTGCTGCGAACTAGTTTAGTCTTTAGATTAATTTCAGTTATTTCTTTCAAGGAGTCCAAGGATGTACCGAACTTATGTACTTAGAATCTGGGCTTGGTCTAAATTTATGGTTCCTAAGCAAATACTGTTTGAAAACTTTATTCCATTATGGAAAAGGGTGCATTGGTTGCATTTGTGATGTAGTGACAGGTCTTGAGAAACATTTTAGTCTGATACCAGATGTTTAGAATTTGTCAATCATATACCAAGGAAATCACTCTTTTTCTTCGCAGACGGAGTAACTTATCAAGAGGACGATTTACCGAAGCTTCCCGTGGTTATGAAAATTCGTAATTGCTGATTTGAGAACTTTATTGGTATATGAACAGCGGCATGACTTATATGTTAAAATGTGGTAATATCATGGTCCTTTTTATTGCAAAAATGAGATGACATTCTATTATTTATATTATAGGGGAAATTTGTAGTCACATTTTTTTTGGTTTTTGACTTTTATAACATAGTAGTAATGTTGTTTTATTGAACTGCCACTTTACCTCTTGTCTAGTCCCATCTATCATCTACCTTCACTTGAGCATTAATGGCATTCACCTTCTTCTCCATTCCTTGTATATTTTGGTACATCCAGTTTGCATACAAGTAGCATGTGTTGGTCAGTTGAATTTAAATAAAACTTGGAATATCAGTAACTCAAACCTTCCTGAGGTTGGAAGACTCTCATTCCTTTTGAAATCTTGAAGAAAGAATTAATTCTATGCTGTTTTCTCTTTTGTTAAAATATGTTATTAGTTCTTGTACTTTTTGAATATTTAGAATATAACATTTATACACGGTTAAACTTTCTTGGTAAATTCAATTTCATTATAACACCAATTTTTTAACTACATGGTTACCATGTTTGTGTTTTTTTTTTTCAAAATATCACATGAATAAATTTAACAAAAAGAAAAATTAAAATGTGCAGAGATTAAATTCCTAGAAATAAAAACACAGGGGTTATGGCATACTTTTAAGAATCTTATTCCTAGGTTTAGTTTCATTTTTTTCTTGATTTTTAGGACAAGTTGGTTAGTTTGATTGTGTTCTGTTGTTGCAACAAGAAGATGTCTTAAAATATGTGTTTAGAAGAGTCTTCGATTAATGGGAATCTTGTTAAAATCGGTAGCCTACATCTAGTATTGCTCATTTCTTCTTCTATTAATTTTCAAAGTATTTTGATATAATAATTATTCTTAATTAAATTAGATTTGAATCCCTTGATTAAATAATTAAAAATTAATTTGATAATCTTTAAAATAAGTTCAAGTGTTACAAATACTTAAAAATAAGTTTTAAAAAATGTCTTTGTTTATTACAGGTGCTTTTAAGTAATCCTAATATGGTTTAAAAATTAAAGTGTTTTCTAAATCATTTTAAGGTTAAGTATTGATACCTATTTCAAACAATGTTTTTAGGTGGGTTAAGTATCGATACTTAAATATCAATGCCTAACCCAAGTATCAATACATTTAATAAGATATCGATACATGGGTAAATTAATAGCTAGAACATAATCTACAAAGGTAATGTATCACTACTTGTTTTTGAGATGTTGACACCAGCCTTGAAGATATCTTTTGCCACATTATGGGCATCGATATCATTGCTTGCAAGGTATTTTAAATGCGCGAATTTAATGCTTCTAATAGCTAGGAATTCTCTCCGACAAGTCTAGATTACAAATTAATAATAAGATAAAAATATGTTCTTGCAATTCTTAAATGTACAAGAAATAAATTCTCGAGTTGAGTTGAAATTTTATTTTTTTAAGTGTTTATTTATAATTGAAAGTGCCTAATATCGTAAACCAAGACCTATGATTTATTGTTTGTTTTATTTCTCTTACTTGTGATATTAGTAAAAATAAAATTAAGGAGATTTTGCAAGTTACATCTTTGCCTTGGGAAATTTGAAAAAGGTTATATTATATGTAGTTTGTTCCCTGAACTTGTTTAAAAATATGTAGTTGGTATCTGAACTTTTTATTATACTTAGTTGGTACATGAATTGGTACCTCTATTTTAACATTGTTAGTTTGTACTAATATGACATTGATAGCCAATTAGGTAGTGACACGTGATAACTTCTCAGTAGCATAAAATTAAAATTTTTCTAAAAATATTTAAATTAATAAAAAAAGAACTATTTTTTGTTGAGGTTCATGCTTGGTGTGAAAAAAAATATTTTTAATTAATTTATCTATTTTTAAAAATTTTACTTTTAACTTTTAAAATTTATACGTGTCATGCAGTATATTGATAAGTTGTCATGTGTCACCAACAAATTAATTATTAGTGACATGTCAAAATTAATATTAATACAGAGTTACTAAACTAGGTGATTTAAAAAAAAATTCAGGGATCAATCCAAAAGTCAACCTAAAATTCAGAACAATGGGAAATGAAATGTTGAGATGGCTAACAGGTTTGGCAGTTTCAGCCTTGAGGTAGTTCAAAGACTCCATTGGATATCTAATTTGTTGTCCTAAAATCCCATGTTTCTTCATCTCTAACCAAACTCTCTTCTCCTTTTTCTCTTTAGCTCTATCCTCTAATTCCATTCCCACATCGCATGAAAGATTGTTTTGTTAAAAGAATTTCAGATTTCGAAGATCGAAAATTCGAAATCTTTTTCCTTTCATAATGCGATCTTACACTCCAAGCCTAGCTCCTGGATTCACCCTTTTCCCTTCCCTAAAACCTCCCCACACAACCCTTTTCTTCCACCAAATCTTCGTCTTGATTCTCACTTTCTTAGCCTACGCCTCTTTCCATGCTTCCCGGAAACCCCCCAGCATTGTGAAAAGCGTCTTAGGACCCACTGTTCAAACAGATTCTACCTCTAACAACACCGGATGGGCCCCGTTCAACGGCCCCGAAGGAACCCATCGGCTGGGTGAGCTTGATCTTGCATTTTTAACATCATATGCTATAGGGATGTATTTTGCTGGACATGTAGGTGATAGGATTGATTTAAGGCTTTTTCTTGTGTTTGGAATGATGGGTAGTGGCATTTTGACGATAATTTTTGGGTTTGGCTATTGGTTTGATGTTCATTTGTTGGGTTATTTTATTGGAGTTCAAGTTATTTGTGGGGTTTTTCAATCTATAGGGTGGCCTTGTGTGGTTTCTGTTGTAGGGAATTGGTTTGGGAAGGAGAAGAGAGGGTTGATTATGGGGGTTTGGACTTCACATACATCTGTTGGGAATATTATTGGGTCTGTTGTGGCTTCTGGGGTTTTGGAGTTTGGTTGGGGTTGGTCTTTTTTGGTGCCCGGGATTTTGATTATTGTAGTTGGGATTTTGGTTTTTTGTTTCTTAGTGGTGAGCCCTGATGATTTGGGGTTTGAAATGATGTCGTCTGGAAAAGAGATTGAGATGTGTGTGGGGGAAGAAAATGTGGCGAATTTAGAAAAAGTGGAATCAGAGGAAGCAGGGTTGCTCGAGAACAAGGATTCTGATTCCCTGGCTGCCATTGGATTCTTGGAGGCATGGAGGTTGCCAGGTGTGGCACCATTTTCTTTCTGCCTCTTCTTCTCCAAGTTGGTGGCTTATACATTTTTGTATTGGTTGCCCTTCTACATAAGACACACAGGTACTTGTTATCACTTGGTGCGATTATTATTTCAAGAGTTAACTTGAGTTGTTTTAGTGTATCCAAAGGAAATTTCTCCAGAAATGCATTTCAATAATATGGCCATGGCAATAATTGTTGGTGCTAATTTTAAGTTAAGCATTTCATATATTTTAAGTGTGGCGACATTAGCCCGATCTCAGATGGTTATCTATGAAGTTATATGCTGTAGGGCCTGAGCATGTTTTAGATGCTTTGAATCTGTTACTGCTCTTTGATTAGCTAAAACGGTGGATGTTTATTTATTCTTGCAAATTTGTGTTGGCATTGTAGCCGTTGCAGGAGTGCATTTGTCCCATAAAACTGCTGGGATCCTCTCTACAATATTCGATATTGGAGGAGTCTTAGGTGGGGTGCTAGCAGGTTTCATTTCGGATGTCATTGATGCTCGTGCAGTTACTTCGGTTACTTTCTTATTACTATCAATTCCTGCACTCATTTTGTACCGGATTTATGGAAGTGTCTCTATGGTTACCAATATAGGATTGATGTTTCTCTCTGGGTTGCTAGTGAATGGGCCTTATTCACTAATTACAACAGCTGTTGCTGCTGATCTTGGTACCCAGGACTTGATTAAAGGAAACTCCCGTGCATTAGCTACAGTGACAGCAATCATAGATGGCACTGGCTCTGTGGGAGCAGCTCTTGGGCCCCTTTTGGCTGGGTATATATCCACTAGGGGTTGGAATAGTGTATTTCTTATGCTAATTTTTGCTATATTCTTTGCTAGTATATTCTTGGTTCGTGTTGCAAAAACCGAGATTGGAAGGATGGTAAGTGAGGGGAAAGAGCTTGGTAGTAGTGTGACTGCAAGTTGATGCAGTTTCTCTAGGCCTCTGACTGTTTAGAAAGCATCTTATTAGGATACAGGCATACAGAATATGTTGTTGAAGTTTTTTTTCATTGTACCTCAATCTCAATTGTATTTCATTCTTTTATACACTGAAAATCTTCAGTTCATATATACATGTACCATAATTTTTGTATCAGTTCATTCCTCATTTTACCTATATTAGATCAAAGTTTGTTCTCTTTGAAATGTTGTAAGCCGTGTTCTTAAATCTTCAATGAGATTTTGGCGTCTTCTGTCCTGGTAAAGAAGATTAACAATGGAACCATTCATCTCTACGTTTTTGCACAAAGAGAATTCTATTTGCAGTCTTGTGATACGTTGCTGTGTGTGTTAATGCAAACGTGCGTATAAAACTGTCATGTCTATCAAATCCGTTATGGTAGTATGGAGTTGGATTACAAGTTACACTGACTACTTGTAATTTATGTATTCTTATCAGGTTTGAATTATTTTTTCAAGTTGTTAACATATTTAAAATATTATATAACATTTTGACATATTTTATGTTACTTCATTAATTGTGTTGTATTGTTATATACATGTGTGTATATACATTCCGTATTAGTATTGTATGCAGAACAACACAAATAGGTCCAAAATTATTACTTGCACCCCAGATATACCCAACAAGCTACAGGAAGATCCATTCAGGTGCCATCTTTAGCTCAAACAGGTAAGACTATCAACTTCTTTGGTAAGAAACAGAGGATACCCAAAAGGATGGCAATTAAACTGTCAAAAGTTCAATACTAGCACAATCAAGAAGATGACAAATGTTTGCAAAGAATATATCTTCTTTAGAAAATAGTACAATAACAGATTTATTTCTGTTTATAGTCTGCCTAGCAGACAAATCGATTCTGTTCATCAAATTATCCAAAGCTTCATTTGAAGCCAATAAGAATGATCAGGAAAGAAAATCTACCAAATTCTGAACCCTAATTCCATGATTTGATTCTTTCAAGTTTTCTTTTGTTCTATTGGTGAATGTTCATCATTAACTAGTTGTCTCCTTTGTGTACCAACCATGTATTGAGTGTAAACAAATGTAATAGAGTTCTATCCTTCTAAGAGGCATTTAAGACTCTGAAGCCCCTCAGCAGAAATGCTTCTCCTGACTCTTCCCCTTTGTCTGACAGAAGGTTGAGGTGGCTCCAAGTGAAAACACACCACAACAACGGTCAAATTGTCTGTTGCTCCTCTTTTTATTGCTTCTTCAACTATTTCTTTGCAACATAATTTGACATCATTGTGCTCCTGGAGCCGCCGCCTTGTGAAATCTATGGCATTTTGGCTGGTAAAAACGTCCCATATTCCATCACTACCGATGATCAAAAACTCATCTTCCTTAGTCAGTGTTATCATTTTGAGTTCTGGTTCAGCACTTAGGGGGCCAATTCTCTCACCGGTTTCCTTCATACCTTCAATGTGCCAATCGCCTAATGCTCGGGTGACCCCTAGTTGACCATTCAGATAACCATCATCAACGAATCCACCCAGAGCCTCGATCCGCCTTCTCTCTTTCATGCAACAGGGCCTATGATCCTTTGACATCTCTATAGCTCTTCCATGCCATGACAGTACCGCCCTAGAATCCCCAGCATTTGCCACAAGTAAAGACCTGTAAAAGGTAAGATATTCCTTTCAAGCAAAGCAAAAACCATAAAATTTATTCTAACATATAGCAGAAACAAATTAGAAAGTGTCCAGATTATACACACTAGAAATCTCAACTTCATTCACTTCGCCAAATTCAAATGCATCAGATTTTCTAATGTAACCTGTCTCAATGTCTATCTTCATTTTATAGTTGTTTTTTCCAGCCAAAAAAGCTTTGGAAGTGCTTACCTCCCAAATATCATTGCAGTGAGAACAGTAGTGCCAGAAGCCAGTGATGACTCGAGAGAGCATGACTTCGCAAATGCAGCATCAGTCTCCATGAATGACCTGGTGACCGCTTTCTCAAGTTCCAAGGGAAAATCAACATCCTCAACAATAACTCTAGGCAAATGATCACGGACAAAATGAGATGCATCCTTTCCTCCGTGCCCATCAAAAACCTGCTCCTTTTATGTCAATAAAGAGAATGCTTATGTAATTCCTGGGAGCCTATTTCTCTCTTATGGTATATTTAGTGTGATTCCCGTGCATTAGTTTTGGCTGCAAGAATGAGTTCTAATCTAACAGATAGCTATTCAGTTAGAGGTCATTTTTAAATAGAAAATAAGTAAAGAAGGTCTCCAACAAGAGTGTTAAATACTGCCTTGTATCTTCTTCTTTTTTCCCTTTTAACAATTCTGCATCAAATTCATCATGCATCACTTCTGTACATCCATGCTTTGTGTAGACTATACAGCTAAACTAAGAACATAACCCATAAAGAAGAGAATACCACCAGTGTTTGATGGCTCCAAAGCTGAAAAGATTAAACTGATCATTGACTCATGCTAAGTTTATATGCTAAGAAAAGATGTTATAATTGTGTTCAGGAACACTAAATTTAGGATTATATCATTTTCAGATTCATTCAAATGCAACTTTTAAGACAGCTAATGTTAAGAACAGAAGCTGCAGTAACTTTCAAGTTTGAGTCATTTGTTAGAGATGACAAAAGCACATTTGTCTTTCCAATTACATCAGTTGCGTGAAAGTAACTCACGTTTATTCCTAGATCAAAGAGTTGAACAAGAATGTTTAATTTATCTCCGTATTCTAAAATAACCACAAATACATAAGAAGAAAATAGTATTAGAGGCAGGGATATTGGAAAGTTCAACATGCCAATATATAGAAGAAAAAGGGATAGTTTATGAACTTACACCGTAGAAGGAAATAGCTTCTTCACTCACTAAATCACAACCAAAATTCTTAGCCAAGTCTGCAATGCATATATGAGTATCCTCCATATAGGGACGACCCCCAATGTCAGACCACTCACCTGACCGAAGAGTGGGGATAAAATTTGTTAACAGGTCAGTTTGTCTTTCTGTGGTAACTGAGTCCTCAGAAATACTTTCCAGCTGAACGAAATACAAATAAGGAGACTATCAAAAAAAAAATACCATAAAAGAAACATGAAGAAGCATTGTCAAGGAAGAGAGAGCTATAATGTATAAATGAACTTAGTCCTGTCTGGATACAACTGCATAAGATATGAATATGTTGATTCTACAAAATTTGATAGCACAATAGAAATTATAACTGCTTTGCACACAATTCTGAAAATGATTGCACCAGCAGGAGGCACCACGGATTGAGGTTAAAAGATAAAGAAGCCGTAAACATATAATAATAGTGTAATAGCATGCTCACCAATTCCATTGACCAAAGAATATAAAGCTGAATTCTGAACATACTTCAACAAAGTAAATATCAGTGTGTATATGTTCAATATTCGAAAATTTTAGGAACAAAGGCAGATCATAAGCTGGCAAGGGCGTACCCTTCATGCAACATCTAGCTACATCCTTGTATCTACAACCAATAAGAATTTTTTTCACCCTAAAGAGATCTTTGGCCATATAAAATCAATATTAATAGTCCTTTAATAAAAGGAAGAACAAGAAATCTAATTTACATGTGTGTTGAATTGGTACCATAACCAAACACAAACAACATACCTTATATGATTTTATAGGTTAGAGTGTCAAAAGAAGTCACTTCCTCTTTGTCCTAACATTATCAGACCCACTTCTGATCAAAATTGAATATAACAAAATTTGCAACTAGGAATACATGATTGATGAATCTGACACAAAACTGAATATAAGTAGCTGATGGAACTTTGATAATCCATCAAAAATGAAATTATGACTAATGAGTGATGATCGAAGTACATATATACACGGAAGAAAATGTTATACGCCTACTTGCAATAGGTCATCTTTGTGGGGTTTATCTCTTCCACCCTAATAACTACTTTTTGGGGTCAATCATGTAGCACAGCTGGTGATGTTAGCATTGCAGTTTTCGCCCCAAGGCTCGGATAAGTTAATGCAAAATAAGCCATACAGGGCTTGTGGAGCATGATGGATTATTATGTGCCTAACTGCAAGGTATGAGGCTTGATTTCCATATAGAGAGTATGGGTTAGTGGGGTTTATATGCACCTAGCTTCTTCCGGTCCAAGAGCTTGCTTTTGGGATGTAATTCTCCAAGGTCCATATCACAAACAATTGAAATTGGCTATAACACAATTACAATAATAGCAACAAAATTCTCAACTTAAAAGCAGAAAGAACCAGAACCCAGAATAGAATAATAAGAAATTGTCATCAAAGCAACATTCTTTTGAGAAACCAAGAACACAAACACAATTCAATCAACAAATTTCTCAACTTCAGAAAAAAAAAGCACCAAAAACAGAATTATAAAAAAGAAATTGTCATCAAAAGCAACAATTCCTTTTTCAAATGATTACAAGAAATGGAAGTTAGGATATTAACTCTATTGCTGCCACTGAAGACGTCTACATGTAGAGGAGAGTGTTTAAGAGACCAATTCTCCATCTGTGTACACAAGAAATCACCCCAAGAAAGCAAAGAGCAAGACGTTTTGGTGTAGTAGTTGTCATCAAGGTCGTCTATTTCTGGGGTGACCTGCTCTTTATCTTTAACACGCATGATGGTTGATAAGCAAAAGAAAGGGTAAATTCTGAGTGAGCTTTTTTGGTTTTGTAGTTTTCCTGTTTCAGCTTCTGAGCAAGTTGTTAGACGTATCCAGGTTAACCAAGAAAACTAAGAGAGAGAAACAATCCGCTGCGAATTTCTTTACAATATATTGCATTTGGTTCCAGGAGCCCCTCCCCTCATTAATAACATATTTCTTATTATATTGCCTATAATTATTGAACAGGTGCGAATTCAGTTCCCACCATTGATGTTGATGACTACGCAGCGCTTTCAATTTAAATTTAAATTTATATTTAAAAAATATATAAAATATTTTACTACTGTACTCAAAACATAATAATCAATCAGTTATTATAATGTTGACAAAGTAACAATTCCAAAGTGTGGCTGAAAATTACTTGTGTTTGGTTGGTATGGGGGTTAGGTTTTCTTTTTCTTCTCTATTTCAAATATTTATTATACTTTATATCAACAAGGATATAATCAATGAATCTTAATAAAAACATGTGTTAATTGTGAAAATAAATTTGATTCAATTTTTGTAAGCTATTAATATTTTTACTGATGTACTATTTTATAATTTCTTATTGCATTATACAAAAAATTATGCTTACTAGTAGAAAATTTTTTAGATTTTTTTTTCAAAACATGTACAGTTGAATTAAAATTAAAGTTTTAGATTTTTAATTAGATCAAAACTAAGCTTTGAATGAGCATAATTGTGCCAAACAAAAGTTCGTCCATCACATTATATGATGGATCAAAATTTATGTGCAAATTTGAAATTTATCCCTTAATTGTATATTACTTATTAAACAATCTCATCCATATATATTGGATTTATGGCAAACCAATGATGTGGATGAACAAATATATTTAATAAAAATTAATTGATGTTTAGTTGTAATGGTTAAGCTAATTGTTTATTATACCTGTTGTTCTAAGTTTAAATCTCATTATGATCAAAATTTTATTGATTTTTTATACAAAATGAAAAAAATACCCTCATAAAAGTATAACTTAATTTGTATATGAAAATGTATTTTAGTAATTTCATAACTAAATTAGCGTTCAGTTAACCCATATTATCAATTTCCAATAAAAACTTCAAACACTTGGAATTCATTATCCTTTCAATTTGCGTATAGAATTTCTTTTTCCTTTTTCTGGTGATATAATTTTTAAATTTTCAAATGATTGAGTCTTAACTTAATTGGTGTCGTTGTTATTATAGCAATCGAGAGGACATGAATTTAAATGTTTTTAAACGCGTTTTTTCTCTAATTTAAAAATTGAAAAGGAATCATAGGTAAATACAGTATAAAAAACCTTTAATTCTCCCTCATTTTTAATACTATCTTAAAAGTGTAGAGGGGAAGAGTGTGGACATAATCTGTAATTTTCCAATCCCTGAAGGTTAGGTACCTATTCTTTCTTTTTCCTTTTAAAAGATTTTCAATAAGCAAAGGTTAGGTACTTAAAAAGGGAGACTCCACGGTGGTTTATTTATAAAAGAAATGTGAATTTCATGGTGCTTAAACTTTTAAATGTAGGTTTGTATTTTATATTTGCAAGCTAACATTTTTTTATTAATACCTAAAGTCAAGGGGCGTAGTTAGGGGTTAGCAAAATTTCGAGTCATTTTTATTTATTTATTTTATAATTTTTAAAATTTTAAATTAATAAAGATAAAATTACACGTTAACCTTCTTGAAAATGATAAAAATTTAATTTAAATTTAAATTTAATCCCTTAAAATAATTTTCTTAGTCAGATTCGACGTCGACACCAAGCTAAGTGCACCACCTAATAGCAAAACTAACAGTCTTTAGCTCCCATCCATAGTGGCCTCCTCCTTTTGGGTGGCACCATCAACATATTCCCCTCACTCATCATACCTACCAATGTTAGTATTGTTATTTTTTAATAAAAATTTATAATTTTAAAATTTTTATAACTTTGTTTTTATAATTTTCTTTAAAAAAATTTAAAACGGTTTAATTAATTTTTTAAAATTTATTACTAAAGCTTTTTTTGTAATATTGTTTAAATCATATCAAACCAGCCAATTAAACTGATTGGACAGAGAACAAGTCTGGGGGACACCAATCTGAAAAAAAGCTTTGAATCGATTAAACAAGAAACCAACAGAAACCAATTAACCTGACTAGAAAATCAACTGAAGTAGCTAAAAACCAATTGAATAGACAATTGAACGGGTTGGATCATTTTTTCTTTTTCAACATTTTAAATTTTAAAATTTTTAATAATTTTTAAAACGAAACGGGTGGTTTTTAAAAAAAAACAATTTGACCGGTCCAGTTTTAAAAAAAAATAGCCTTTTTACCTTTAGCCTTATTAGTTTCAAAATTTTCTAAGCTACTTTCAATAAAAAAAAGTAAGACCAAATTGAATAAATATGTAAAGATTGGGAGCTAAATTTATTATTATACCTTATATATAAACACTGCTGTTTTGCTCACTCATCAACGAGGCTAATTTGCCCATTTTTTAGTAGACGGGCTAACATGCAATCCAAAGTATAGTACAGGGGGTTTTGTGATACTTTCACCACACATTTGCACAATGGATGCCCCTCGCCAATTTACAGAATGTCTTCATTTGTGTATAGAGAACACCAGAAATTTCATACATAATCTAAGTAAGTGATCAGAGTGATTCTTCAGAGAACAGGATCATACTAGAATAGGGGATACCTTCAAAATTCCAGTTGTCATAACTAGACAAATCCAAACATAACAAGTAATAGGAAAGGAAAAACAAAAACATAAAAACATCTAATAGTCCCAGGTTCTTCATATCTAGAGGCAGTTCAGGGATTTTAATGTCTTCTCCTGATTGAAAACACTTACACCTCACATTCCAGTGAAAGCTTTCTTCCCTCCACCAGAAGATCCAGCAGGAATCACTTTCAAAACATTGAACCTCACAGTCTTTGACAACGGCCTGAAATTAGAAAATACACGCAAATTACAAACAACCAAAATCACCTACAAACTAGCTGTAAAAACAATTAGATTCATAGACACTAGACATATAAAGTCATTCGGTTTAGGGGTTTAACCTGCATTGCCCGATAATGACATGATCTCCTTCCTTCACACGGAAGCATGGAGAAATATGTGCAGGGATATTTGAATGTCTCTTCTCGTACCTGAAAAAGGAAAAATAAGTTTCTTCCAACAATAAAAATCATAAGAAACTTTATGGAAAAGTAGAGCAGAATGAAGCCGGATCATGCCTTTGGTATTTCTTGATATAATGAAGGTAATTCCGTCGAACAATGATTGTCCTTATCATCTTGGCACTATGGCAAGTACCGGCTAAAATGCGACCCCTGATGGAAACAGTGCCGGTGAATGGGCATTTCTTGTCGATGTAGATTCCTTTAGAAATCAAATATGCAAAAACATTATTTGACTGAACTCTCAATGCACAGAAATACATTCTACATAGTCCTTCTCTAGGTGTTAATCAATTAAATCATCTTTATTTCCCATAAAGAACACTGAAACATATATGCATAATATAAATAAAGGAATTATAAATAAACATGATACTAGTTTCTAGGTAGAACATTCAAAGCTTAAATAGATTTTGCATAAATTGACCATCCATACCGCCCAAAACACATTTTAAAAGAACAAATACAAACCTACCTTCAGTGGCTTCACGAGGGGTTTTGAAGCCCAAACCAATGCTCTTCCAGAAGCGGTTTCCTCCCTTTCCTGGTCTCTTCCCTTTCCCAGATTTCTTGGAGCTGAAGTAGAAACAATATCATTAAAAACCCACCTAAACTCCAAAAAACCCAAATCCGAAAAAATTATAAAGGCGAGAGATTTTTCATGGTTTAGTATTAAGATCACCTTAAAAACACTTTGGGTTGCTTTAGAAATGCCTTCTCGGTCTGCAATCAAAAGAAAAAAAAATGAGAAGCAAAGAAGATAAAAGAGTGACAAAGGAAGAGAGAGTAGATAGGCGGGTGCACCTGCTCCGCCATGGTTGATCAGCACTGTGAAGAGTGTGGCGCTGCTGCTGCTAGTGCGGGCAAATGAAAGAGATTTGCTGGCTGTGAGAAAACCCTAAGCTAACTAATAGATCCGCTTTCGTAATGATGAGTTTGGGTCAGCTTATCAAAATGGGCCTCCACATTTACATTATTTGGATAATCCAAATAATTGGTTCAACTATACAGATAGTCACCCAACTATTAAATATTTTCATTTTAGGTGGACAAAATAAAAAAGTTTGCAATATAAGCACCCACGTTATATAGTTCGATCATTTTGGTCATTTCTATTAAAATCACAAACCACAATTGATGTGGCAGTTAAAAAGAAGGGAGAGGAAGAGGCATTTTTTATTTTTAATATATATTTTAAATTTATTATTATATATATTTAAATTATTCATGTATTTTTATATATTTCTTCGAATTTTTTAGAATTAGGATCAAATTGAGAAAATTTATAAATTTTGAGAGTTAATTTGTTAAAATTATGACTAAATCGATCTAGTACGTAAAAGTTAAAGGCTAAATTTGTTATTATACTGGGTTTTTAACTGTCACGTCAGTTTGTCATTTGTGACTTTAACGAGAATGACCAAAATGACCGAACTATGTAACGTGGGTGTTTAAATTACAAACTTTTTATTTTGAGTGCCAAAAATAAAAATTTTTGATAGTTAGGTGACTATCTGTGTAATTTTCCCTATTAAAAAGAAAGTCATAATTTCTCTAAAATTTGAAACCAAAGTCACGACTTAACAAATTTAATAAATCTTGTTTCATAATTTTAAATTTTGAAAAATATAAGGATTAAAGTTTATCAAATTAAAGTATAGGAATTAAATGCACAACTTTTACAAAATACAATGATTAATGGTAGAATTGAATCAAAATATTTTAATTCCACTTGTGAGATTAAAACTCGTGGCCAGCAACTACCCTTTAATGAGCCTACAGAAGGCAGACGATTAGTTATTGGGCTCGATCCGGTAAATACATTGAGAAATAAATAAAAAAACACACGCTAATGTGTAAAATGACCAAAACCCCATTCTTTTACAAATGAATAAATATTATTTTGATGGTATTTATATATGCCGATGAATCTAAAAAAATACATATATATGATGAGAATCATGAAATTCAAACCCATGAAATCAAATTTTTCAATAACTCAAATTTACTATTTCAACTAAAATCACATTCAATTTTTTTTTTATATAAATTTGTATGGTTTTTGTTTTGAACTTTGATTGTATATATTTGGAGTTGAAGATTTACAGGGTCTACATTAGGAGCATCCTCACTTGTACACTGGGCTCTTGGAATAAGTCAATAAGAAGGTGAAGTATGGGCTATAATGACTAATGAGTTAATATTATCCAAGGGCTTTTCTAATAGAATTGTTTGCAAGTTAGCTTAATTATGATGCTAAATTTTGAGTGCACTCACCATTTAGATTTCCACAACAGCTAGCAACACAGTCACAATGTGCAATAGACACAACAATGGTTGAGGAGGGAGGTTATTAAGAATGCTCTCAAGGATGACCATTCTAAATTTGTGTTCTTTGGACTACATGGAATTCCATGTAGAAATAATGTCATATTTTCCTACACCTACGCAACTTATTCAATCGTAGTGCCGTGGAGCTTCAACCTCTAAACGAGGATCTGCTATTAATCCTTATATTTTGTGAGGTTTTTAAATTTAGTCTTTGTATTTTAATTTGATTAATTTTAATTTTGTACTTTTTAAAGTTTGAAATTTTAGTCATAACCGGAATAGTATTAGTTAAGTTCATTTTGGTGAAATTCAATTACTAGTTTTGTACTCCACATAAAATTATGGGTTTGCTCATATTCTTCCATTGGATTATTTTAAGTCCGTATACTTTTCGACTTTTGAAATTTCAGTATTGATATAAATGACAATTATTAATCCATTAACTAGTTTTCTAGTGAATAGTATATGAAAATAACAAGCTCACATAATATTATACATATAATAATATGTTTGTCCCATTAAATTTTAGAAATAACATAATTTAATTTAATAAATTTAACATTATCTAAACTTTTAAAATTTAGAAAACAGAAGAACTCAAAATTAAAACTTTTATAAACTACAAAAAAACATCCGCTCCACACTCGTTAACGTGTATATTGAGTGGAACAAGTGGCCAAAATGGCATCACAAACATATGCATCCTATAGTTGGCCCTACATACATAGGTTAGGTTCTCAATAATTATGTTTTTGTTTTTGTCTTCTTGTTTTGCTATCATACCAAAAAGAAGGTATATTCCGAGTTGATGTAAAACAACATAAAAATGATATATATATATGAAATTGGTTTGAAAATCAAAACGCAAAAATGAAAAAAAGAAAATCAAAATGTTATCAATACAATACAATCGGATGAATCGATATAAAGCAATATAAAAATGGAAGCAATACCATACTAATTAAAATTCATTTTATTAAGACCAAGATACCATAAAAATGCCACAGGAGAAGGGCCTGATGAAGCTACCATTACCATTACCATACATACAAATATGAACTACAAACCCGATTCTATCTAAATAACTCAGCAAAATTAACACTACTTTATTTAATTAATGTCAACATCAACTACATTTGCAAATCTTACTTATATTATCACACAGCAGCCTTGCTCCTGAGGTGGCCGAGGGGGGACTTGGGGGCGTGATGGAAGAGGACCAGGTGGTGCATATGCGGGCACAGAAGGTGGTGGTGGACCATGGTGGTGATGAGAAGGAGGAGGACCTGGTGGTGCATATGCAGGCACTGAAGGTGGATCAGGACCCGCTGGTACATATGAAGGCTGTGGAGGTGGCGGCCCTGGGGGCGGGTGATTTGATACATGCGGTGGCGCTGGGTGTGGTACATGAGGTTGCGCTGCGTGTGAGTGATGGGCTTGGTGGGTTAGTTGATCATGAGTATGGCCCTGCATCTTCCTGCTATCACCTAATCAATTACCTCTTTCTCCTCTGTCGCCTTTTGTTTTGATGTGCCTCCAACTTCAAGTGAAATAAACGATCGATGATATATATTGTTATAAATATTGGGTAAACTCCATCCAAGGTCACTGAATTATTAGCAAGTTTCCGTTTTAGCCACTCAACTTTAAAAAGTTACAAAATGGTCACTGAACTATTCAAAAGTTTTTTATTTTATTTAAGTCACTGAGCTATTAAGTTTTTTTTTTAAAAATGATCCAATTAGTGAGCTCTAAGCGACGATTTGATGATCAGTATAGTATAGTAGATCAGTACTCATCAATGAGTAGAAGAACATACTTTAAATCCAAGTGAATATGACAGTTAATGTTAGAGATCAGAGAAGAAAATTGTTTGGATTTTGGTTTGCAGATTTGTGATGTTTAAAGTTGTTTTATGAAAACAAATTGAACTGTAGAAGAGCTTTTGATTGGTGCAGCGGTGCGAACAAAGAATGTCATATAACAACAATTTTAACAATTCAGTGACTTAAATGAAAATTTTTGAATAGTTCAACGACTATTTTGTAACTTTTTTAACGTTAAGTGACCAAAAAAGTAAACTTACTAATAATTTAGTAACTTGGGTGTAGCTTACCCATAAATATTTTATTATCTTGTTTTTAGATGCATTTTTAGGGTGCATTACATTGCATTCTCAAGAACAAAATTTAGGCTGGAATTCTAAAATTGACATTATCGGGAGGGGTAGTCGTGAACACAAAAAGATTATTTTATGAATCACAAAACAACATTAAGATAATTTTTTTAGTGTATTTTAGGAAATTGATGTCTATTAAAATAAAAATGGGTTAATGCATATTTTGGGACTTGAATTAGGTAATTGTTCCTATATTGGGGCTTGAACTTTTTTTGGTTCAAGTTAGTCCCTGAACGTGACAATTGTTCTCATATTGAGGTTTGAACATTTTGGGGGGTCTAAGTTAGTTCCTAAACTTGCAATTGTTCCCACATTGGGGTCTAAACTTTTTTGGAGTTAAACTTTCTTTTAAGGAAACATGAAGGACTAACTTGAACAAAAAAATTCAAGCTTTAATGTAAAAATAATTATGAAGTTTAGGGACTAACTTAAAAAAGTTCAAAATACAATATAAAAACAAAAAAAATTCAAACTTGAATACTAAAATAATTGTAAAGTTGAAACCCATGCATTTCTTTATCAAAGTTGTAATTATTTAATGAAGACATAGCTTTCGTTTTTATAAGGTATATAAAATTATACATAAAATATGAAATTTAGGGCGAAAGTGAAAGAAATGTGTAAGATTGTGAATGAAAATTGAAAAGGGTTAAGGCAACAGGCATCAGCGTCAATAATATGCCAAAAAGTGTAATTGTGGTTTAAGGATAGTCATCAACCACCCACCGTCTCTCCAATATCTGCGCTTGCTCAAATTTACACGTCATCTCCTCAGTGCTTCTACCTGTTGTTTAAAGATAGCAATGATTTCTTTTTTCTTTTGGTTAAAATTTGTTGTTAGTCCCTCTTTTATATAAAATTTAAGATTTAATCCATATACTTTACAAGTTAAAATTCAATCTTCCTAATTTTTTTTTTATTTTAAAAATCTTTTCCCAGTTATTAACGTGGTTAATAATTTCTGTTGAAATTTATCAACTTATCATGTTTATATCCTGTCATTCATATGACATGTATGGTAATGGTATCTTAATCAAAATCTAAGTCAGTAAATTTAATAGAAAATACTTATAATTTTAATGACTAAATTGAAATTTAAAAAAATAGAAAAAATTAATTTCTAAAATTTTAAATATATAAATATAAAGGCTAAATCTAAAAATTCGTCAAAGTATAAAAATTTACAACACAATTTAACTTTTTGATAAATTACAGCAAGCAATAGTTAAAAAACCAATGGGACAATGCAGCAGCTGAAATTAATTAAGTTACAGTTAAATTTCGAAGAAATTATTTAATCCGTTAAAATTTTATATTATTTTCTAAAACAGTTTTTAAGATTAAACTTCAAAACTAACCCTAATTCACCCATTCACATAATTTTAAATCCAAAATAAGTTTTTATGCTTTTTCCTTTTTCATCAACGTAATAGATGGAATTAAATTTATATTATTTGGTATATAATTGTAAAATTAATGTTTTTTTTTACCTTTTCACCCATAGTAAAAATTTTGATTATTTATGAAAAACATATTCTCAAATGTTATTTTCTAAAAGTACTACAAAATATAGTGCGTAGGATCTCGATATTCATGAATATCAAGTTCAAGTTAGTGAATTTTCACTATGGTATTTATTTATTGGATCAATCAACTCATTTAATACCAAGACTTTGACATCCATGGATGTCGAGGTCCTCACTTATAAATGTCTCAACCCTTTTATCTTTTTTATTCCCATCGAAAATCAAACTCTAAGTCTCTCACTTTGTCAAAAACTTGACATTTTTTTTCTTTTCTAGATAAGAGTTGTCCCTTCAAGTTTTCAAGAATAATACCTAGCAAATCATGTCATCAATATGAAAAAAAAATTCAACTCAATTTTTTTTAAAAAATGTTATATTTGCAAAAATATTTTTAAGATTTAGTAAAATTATTTTTTTCGCTGATATATTGAATAATAAAGAAATTGAGTTGTTTGTACTCGACATAGTTTAAACTCCCCATAGTTGGATGATGTATCCAATATTGCTTGAAGAGT
Organism: Gossypium hirsutum; assembly: GCF_007990345.1. Taxonomy (NCBI): domain Eukaryota; kingdom Viridiplantae; phylum Streptophyta; class Magnoliopsida; order Malvales; family Malvaceae; genus Gossypium; species Gossypium hirsutum. The sequence goes on along the minus strand of NC_053442.1, from coordinate 7,525,698 downwards.
GTTGTTTATATGCAATATCTACAATAGTAATGTTTGAAATGATACCGAAATTACTTTCCGCCTTATTGGAAGGATGGAGGCAAGAAATGATTACATTCCATTTTCTATATGGGGAAGCGACTATAATGTTAAAAGATGTCACTTTAATAACCAACCTTCAAACTGATAGGTAAGTAGTAATTGGAGCTAGTAGCATCGACGCAGGATTAGAGTGTTATCGGTTGTTGGGTCATGTGTTGTCTATGAAGGAGAAGGAATTGGATGAGAAATGGGTGAAATGTATATAGTTGGAAAGCCTTTTTGTCATTGTCCCTCCAATACGTGCAATTGTGGAGGAGATGGATTCATATGCCAAAGCTGGATGCTTTGGATAGTAAGAGGAATGTTGTTTGACAACAAGATACATTGCATGTATCTTCCTTTATTAGAGTATTTTCATGCAGTTGATACATTTAGATGGAGTTTAGTAACATTGGCATATTTGTACAGGGAGCTTTGTAGGGTGACTCGAGAACCAAATGATGAAATGAATAAATTTTGTCTACTTCTGCAAACATGATAATATATATGGATGTCATGGTTAGTGTCCATCCCTTCTTAGCCATGAGAGCTCCTTCTTAGCTTAAGGTAAAAATATAGTCATATTTAATATCTTAGAATGTATTGAATCACTAATGTTTATAATTATCGTTGCATTGAATATTTGAATAGATTTAGGGGTCACTTGGATCATACCTATTGTAAAAAAAAAAAAGCCTTACTTGGATATGATGATAAATCGATGGACGAGCCAATTAAGAGGTATGTTAATTTTGTATTATCATCCAATGTAAGTGATTATCCATATTAATGAATATAATTGTATTGATTGTATATATATATTTACAGTTTTTTTGGATATCATATTTAGACAACGCAATTTTTGTCGTTCTACTTGGATCAAACTAAGAGCACTATATGTTATTTAAGGCCCATGTGCCCATAATTTGTTTTCACATTATAAAGTGGGAACACCTTGAACAGGAGAAACGATAGTTTGAGTTGACGCAAGATATTTCGAGTGATCTATAGGCTTCGCGGGATAGATTTAGAGGGTAGGATAAATATAGGCGAATCGAGCATGCATAATGGGCTCTCCTTTAGGACTAATGAGCTCATTATTCCATCTATGAGGAAATTATCCAGGACGGTAATATCCAAGTCTCTGAGGCATATATGTAATGGATTTTGTAGATAGGCCAAGCGCGGTTCTATGTAGAAGGGGAATATTCAGTAGTTAGGGAACGTGTACCACCCGGCCATTGATAAGCTTATTGGTAAGGTCGTGGTTAAGCAAACTCTCCACCTTAACCAAAGTTGGAGCCACACGTCGAAGCTCCCAACTAGGTCATATTAACCCAACCTCTCTTTTTCCTCATTTAATGTTGGTGAAGGATTTAGTTATGACAATGCACATCCTTCATCGTTTATAACGTCAGGGATAGAAGTGACACTAACAAATTTGAAGTTTACACAACTATTTGATTTGAAGAACCCATGCACACTGATGGTCACTAAACTAACTATAATTACGACAAAGGCAAGCGCACCTATCAAGCAATAGTATAGCTATGGTGAGTAGAGAGTATTGTATCCATGAAGACTAAAAGTACTAGTAATAACCATTTTTCTATTATTTAGCCGATAAATTGGGGTGATTGTTTTTAATCTAAATTTACTAATCCAAATTAACTAAGAACGCAACAGAAAATGAAATAGGAAATAATCGAATGATACCAAAGAGAAAGATAATACCTAGGAAAGAATCCACTTAGACTTCACTTATTATTCTGAGTTTAAATTAAACGATTTATTCACTTGTGTCTTGATCCATAGAAATCCCTAAATTATGTTAATATCTCTTTCGAGAGTAAGAACAACTGACTCTAGGTTGATTAATTGAAATCTCTTTCTAATTAAAACATCTATTGTCGCATTAACTCGATCTATGGATTCCCCTATTAGATTTGACTCTAATCCGGTAGATTTATGTCGTTCTATTTCTAGGATTGCATGCAACTCCACTCAATTATGCTAGATCTATTCTTAAACAGGGACTTTTGCTCCACTGGAATAAGCACATTAAACATGAATTAATATCCCAAAAATATTAAAACACGAAATAAGCATACATAATTGAAAAACAAAATAAAGTATTTATCATGTAATTCAAAAATCAAATAATAAGATTCATCATAGGTTTCATCTTCCCTAGGTATCTAGGGAATTTAGTTCATAATCTGAAATGGAAACATCTCAAAGACAGAAAAACTACAAGACATAAAGAAACTTAATAAAACTTCAAAGGAAATTAAATAGAGATCTTCAATCTTGAAGGAGATTCGCTTCTGAATTGATTCCGATGACGTTCTTCGAGTAATTTCTTCAATCTTCTTTGCATGCCTCCTTATATATCCTTCTAATTGATATTTATAGACTTTAGAATGCTCAGAAAGCCTAAAAATTAGGTTTTTCTGCGTGTTTGGGAAACATGGTGCAAAATCGGCACGGGTTGGCACATGGGTGTGTGGCCAGCCCATGTGGAAATGCTTAGGCCGTGTGGATGCTGAAAATAGCTCTTTTTGCTTGATTTTGGCTTGTTTTTCGCTCCCTATGCTCACCTAAGTATAGAAATATGAATTTAAAGGATTAGGAGCATCAAATTCACTAATTTACATAATAAATCATCCAAAAATGCATCAAGAATGAGATTAAAAACATGTTACTTTTATGGCTTATTAAATATCCCCACACTTAAGCGTTTGCTTGTCCTCAAGCAAAATCCTTAACTCACAATTAAAATTAATCTTTCTTAACTAATAATTCTCATCAATGATGTTTCATCATAATTCACAAATAATCATACATTAATAATTCAACTAAAAGAGCACTAAAGATTCAAACAATCCAAGTCGAACATTTTTAAAGCATGAAAACATAGGTATTTCCCCTTATCTAAGTAATTACCTTTAATTCAAAATCGACAAGAATCGACATCCTCACTAAAGATTCACTCAAATCACTCAATATGTTTAAGGTTCAAAAATAAGCACTCAATAGTCAAACATGAAAAGTCATTACCATAGGATTGCTTTGAGTTTGCCTACGCTATGTAAGGAAGTTATTTACATTTTATGGTATTCACTAAATCTCAGTGTTTCACACTGTATATAAAAAGGTTATCTAAAGTATAAATTGTCTGTCAAATCAAAGCGTTCTCATGATATGAAATAAGATTGTCTGAGATGACTTAGAATGTATTATTTATCCAAATAAGTTGTGTTTTGGGTAGAATCAAGATCTAACTGGTATTTTGATAGTTACCAAATTCAGCATGAGAGTCCGCCAAGATAGGACTTGCAAGAAGTTCACCTTAAAATATCAATTATTATAAGAATCCACCAAGAGCAACATTTATGTATATCATCTAAGGGAAGTATTCAACATTTGTTTGTGTGAGAGCCTATTGAATGTAGATTTGTATAAATATCTTTATGAGGAATGTAATCGTTCTCCAAGAAGAATATGAGATCTGCATTGAGTGATGAAATTTAAATTTTGCCTAATGTGTGATCTGTGTGTAGATGGTCAAGTGTGAAGATTTGTGTATATGTATGCACCGATATTAGAAAAAGCATTCGCCAAAGGCAGAAAGGAAATCCATAATCTTCAAGATGAGGAATTCAACAAAAATGTTTCAATGTAATCTGGGTTGAAACTCGCTAAGTTCATTTGAACTTACAAGTGTTTGTTTATGTCGCAGGTTTCGCTTTAAGATAGCATACGCCAAAAGGGACCAATCCATAATTGCAACTATGTAGCAGTTCGAGTTGCGATGTTATGCATATAGATGACACTTTAGGAATATGACGCTTAATACACTACGCCATAAGAAGTCCATCTTTAACAAAGTTTTAAATTGTAATGTCATATACTAATTTTGAAGATCTAATGTATTATTAAACATCCTCTTTTATTTTTAGAACAATACAAGATGAAATAAGAAGTATGTTTTAGAATACTTTTACGTCGTTTGTAAAATTAAATTTTTTTTGCCTAAGTGTTTATGTGTTGTATCATTCGATACCTGGATCCGGTGATTCGGGTCAGGTAGAGGTTATTATAATGTTACTAAATTTGACATACCAAATGAAAGAATATATCAAATCGGTAGATGTCAAATTCACTATATAAAAATTGTAACACCAGGAAATAAACCATTTCCCTAAACCTTATAAAATTTAAACAAATTTCCCTTAACTATTAAACAAATTTGGGTAGGGTTTAGTCTAGCGGAACCTAAATAATTATGATATTTTTGTGGGACATTTGTGGTGGTAAGTGTGACATTGAATGCTAGCAAGTAATACTTACATTAAGAACTCAAGAATTAGGGAAACGATTTTAAGGTTTTGAGTTCAAACATGGTTGTTGGAAAAAGGGAGGAGGAATGATTTTGGGTTGTATTTATAGACTTTGAAACCATAAACTTGACAACCATGAGTCATACTTCCACAAAACTAAAATCACCACCTATAGTTGTCGAGTTTTAAATATGTTGCAAGTATATTGAACTTGATAATAACATGTATCTAGTTCATTGCAGTGTCAATTCAAAAACCTCAATCAAACAATTTGGATCATTAGGAATCTCATACAAAATGGGGTACCTCAACATCTAACTAGTATTTGCTTAAATATAAATTTTGCAATTTTCTATTATTTTTACCTAAATTAGCAAATTCATTTTTTAAATGAATGGAAATGAAATCTTTTCTCTAAATTTTTCATTCAAACATGCCCTAAAAATAAAACACTCCATACCGGACCTAATCATTAAATTAGAGCTATAGGATGTCACATTGGTTGTCGAAACAACTACGATCAAATGCATTTAATTTATATCATGATACATTTAATTACAAGCAATACATGCATATAATATGATATACAATCATTTCTGGGTCTTATACGAGCTTACAAAAGATCTATTACTAACCCGAGATCGAATTAGGACCAAATTGTAATGTTTTCAAAATCTCAAGTTGATTTCGCAACTTCGGGGGTTCCTCATGGCGACGTAACATACTGATTTGGTCTCGTAAATGGTACCCACAAGCTTCACTTAAATAACAATTTCATCACAATTAATCACCATTTCAACCAAATATACCATTCTCAAATGTTAATTCCTAGTATATTACATCATATATACCATTATATTACCTAATCATACATATTAACTTAAACACTTATGACAATTACCATTGATTTTTCATGTTAACATATACATTCACATATATAAGTTTTAATATTGCAACCTTTCGTACAATCCAAAACAAATGCCATATTCACATATACAAATCCACCATTTGACCATTTCCAAGTTACCATTTCAAGCTTTAATACAAACATGATCACTTATTAAACCAAAAACAGACTCAACCTAGATACATGCCATACTTTAAACAAAAACAAGATTTTACAAACTTTATTGAGCCAAGGAACTTTGGCTGGATGTTGGATTCACTTCTCAAGACCTCGGGATTAACCTAAACTTGTTTAAGGAGAAGACAAATTGTACGCTAAGTAATAAAGATCAGTGGTATTTCCATGATTCAAGTCACAAAATGAACCTACTCAATATAAGAATTTAATTCAAATATGCTACAATTCAACTAAATCAATTTGCAAATTGAATACTCAAATGTCATTCTTATACACCATTCCAATGAATAATCAAACTGAACATGTGATATCATGCATTCTTGTCGTGCGGAAGCGTGTAAAAGAGTAAAATTATTGTACTAAAAAATCACACTAAGTTCAATTCCCAGGAAAAGAGGTGGATCACAAGGATCACTTAAGTACTACGTCTTTCCTAGCTAGAATATCCCTCAGTCATAATTTAATAGCACAATAAATCACTACAATCACACTCACAATTCATGCAGAATAATACAATAAAGAACACAAGAATTTAACGAGGTTCAGCAAATTTTGCCTACGTTCTCGGGCACTACCAAATATATTTCACTCCAAAATACAAGTGAGAATGGACAAAGAGAGAGAGAACAACGCCTTAAGTAGAGAAAGGCAAATATGAGATGATGAAGAAAAGAAATGGTTAGGCCTATTTATAGTTGAGGTTCAGGGATCAAAATTGCAATTATCTTATGTCAAATCTCAATCCCACTTTTGGTGCCTTAAATCCCAGATTTTGGTACCCATATATTTCTGATACCCATATCTTTGACTTTTTATAAATATGGATGATTTCCAATAATTCTAAAACAAGATGCAACCAATCCATTTTCATTTACATATACTCATATAACATTAATATGACATTCAATCTCACTTTTCATCCCATGTTATTTAGTCATTCGTTTTACAATTCAATTCTCTTCCTCGAGTCCATTGACTCGTTCAATTTCAATTCGACCCTTAGAGCTCATATAAACCGATTCGCGTGATTATTCATATGTTGTCGTATATCACAATTCATATGTATTTAAATATACCAAATCCAATCACATTTCACATCAACTACCATATAGCCAATCAATTTTTCTTTAATAATACCAAATTGTATTATCAATTCAATTAACCAATATCATTCATCCAATTCATATTTTACATTCCTTATTAGCTGAAATCGAACTAAAGATGGATACTCAGATTAATCAACCAACACACCAATCTGGCACCATAATGCATCATCGAAGAAACCGAAAGAAATATACTGGCACACATAGTGCATCATCGGATAAATCGAAGTAATCATATAGACACACACAGTGCATCATTGGATAAAATGAAGCAGATATACTGGCACATAAGTGTATCATCGGCTAAATCGAAGTATAAACCCACACACAATCTAATATTATAGCATGCCAACTATACTCGACTCTACCCGAACAATTAATAAGGTAACCAATTTTTCAATTTCATCACATAGTTCAATTCATATAACATGTTTCAAATCATCATCAGTTCACCATTCCAACACATCATATAACATATTTCAATGCAATTTCATACCAATTATCACATATCAACTAAATCATGCTACTTTCTATTTTATTCAATTTAGTCCTCTATCTCGATATACCATATCAATCACCACAATTTAATTCGTACAACCATTATATACTCACCTCTTTACCAAGTCATGCAATTTAACATGAATATACAATAATTATATTAATAATGAATCATAGAAATACAAACCGAAAACTCACATCACTCGTCGTCAGTTCTCGCCTTTCCATTCACTCTTGACGACTTAATGTTGTCTTTAGTTGAAATTGAATGGTTGAATGCTTAATAACTTAAAGCTTTCATTTTTTTTTCTTTTCTTTTCTTTGGTTTCTATGGCTTGGTGGAGAAGAAGATGATACTTCATCTCTCTTCCCACTTCATTTGTTATTTATTCATGATTTAACTTTTAATTAATTTTAACTAACAAATTTAATTAAGTTTTATTTAATTAATTTACTATTAATTTAACTAATGTCTATTATCATTATCATCCACTAAAACATGTTAATATTTGGTTTATTAACCATTTTAGTCTTTTGGATAATTGATATTTAAGTCCCCAAGCCTTATCTTAATTAAAAATCTTTAGCGATTAAAATTTTATAATTTAGTCCTTGAGCCTTAAATAATCACAATTTCGGCTAAATTACGTAATCGAATTTCAATTATCTATATACTAACTCTGTAAATATACCTATTTAATATTTACGGATTCAATTTACAAAAACGAGATCTCAAAACCATAATTTTTGACACCATTAAATTTCGGGTCTTTAAAAAAAATTATATAAAAAACTAGATTTGATAATATTAAAGGTGTCATTAAATTTTGATTTATTATAATAATATCTAAAAACTCAAAATTTTATTTAACACTTCTCTAAAAAAATCTATATATTATTTCTTAACGCGTATATAATTTTATGAGAGTAAAAAATAAAATTTAAAATATAATGGCATAATGATTTTTTTGACCCTCCAACTTTACAAAAAAAAGTTATTTTAGCCCTCCATTTAATTTGTTGCATTTTTAGCCCTTAAACTTGTACTTTTTGTCAAATCATCCAAAATGAATGGAAACATTAAAGTTTTTTAACATTGTTGATGTTGCGTACGCGTTGATTGTAATGTGGATGACACGTTAACATTTAATTAAAATTAAAATTTTAAAAAATATAAAAAATTTTAAAAATAAAAAAATTATTAAAATTATTAAAAATATATTAATTAAAAAATATATATTTTTAAAATTTTAAAATTAATTAATTATTTACATGTCATCTACATGGCAATCCACATGCATGTTACGTCAACAAAGTTAACAAACGTTAACTTTTCCATCCAATTTGGGTGATTTGACAAAAAATGCGAGTTCAAGCGCTAAAAGAGGCGAAAAATTAAATAGATGGCTAAAATGATTTTTTTTTTTAACTTTGAGGGCTAAAAACTCATTATGCCAAATATAACTGATTACGAGTTTTATCTTTTTCTCCATACAATATTTATTTATCCCTAGCATCACGTGAGATGAGACCATAGAAAATATTTCTAGTTTAATTAAAAATCAACACGATTACCAACAAGTAGTTGGAAGAAGTGGAAGAGATTTTTTTTTTCCAAGTATTTGAAGTTTTCAGCCAAGTTTATATCTTAGAGTTAATATTGTTGAGAAGGTTTTACCGGAATATCAACCCAGTCCGAATAAGACTAAGCTCAAACTGTAAAATAGATAAAAACACTTGTCGCTATAAAAAAATCAACGCAATTATTTTCTAACATCGATCATGCCAAATGGTGCCAAATTTAAGATTCCATTTTAAATTTCTTACCAAAATTTATTGCCAATTATTTTGAAATAGGAAAATTTTCTTTTAAAAATCTAGAAAGATGACATGAAAATTTTCTATGTGTTTACGATAAAAGATGTATTTGAGGATTAGATTGATAGAATTTGTAAAAATAAAGAGTTAAATTTATTAAATTATTTAAAATTAAGATCAAATGGATAGAATACGTAAATACTAAGGACTAAATGTGTTATTATAACAATTAAAAAGACCATGTCATTATTTCTATTAGTGATTTAATTGAGAGTAACTAAAACAGTTGGTGATAAAATTAAAAGCTTTTTTTTTAAATTTTATAATTTAGTGATTAAAACAAAAAACATTAACAATTGAATGACTAATGATGTAATTTCCCCTATTAACTGTATAAGGTTAGAATAGATCAAACAAATTCCTGTAATCATAGAAATTGGTTATTTTTGTTATAAAAGTGAAAGTTATTAGTCTATTCATCCAGCCATCCTCTTACAATGCTCAACTATTTTTGAATTAACCACTCAATTTCCTTGTAGTTTTTTGTTTGTGAAAAGAATAAAATAATTTTTTTTGTTAAGCATATATATATTATAAAAATAAAAACAATTATTAAGCATACTGTCAATCTAAAATAAAAATTCTAGAAATAGAGTTTTTTTTATGGATAAAATAGATTTTTTAACAATCTAATTATTTAATTTATTTATAGGAAGATATTGCACTTTAATGCATTCGAATGCTGAGTTCTCTTGTATTAGCAACAATGTTCATGCCAATCGAACTAAAACCTAATCGGCATGGAAAAAATAGATTTAAAGATTTAAAAGTAGTTAAATATAACAATGATCATTATTGTGTATAATTTCTATCAAATCAAGTTTTAAAAATAGATCCAATTCATGTGAGATAATGAATTAAGATGACAGGTGATGGCTAATTGTGAGGATTGCAAATCCAAAGGGGTATAATAAAACAAAACCCAAAGCTTATGAACCAAGAAAAAGTCCAAAGCGCAAACGCTCCTCTGCACCCCCTTTTCTTCTTTCCCCATTCACACGTAAGTCCATAGAAATAATTCATCTCCCTCTCTCTCTCTCTCTCTCTCTTTCTCTCCCCGTCATTTTTCAAACATTGAATTGGGTCTTCTCCTTCTATCTTCATTTATTAACTTTCACTTTCAAAAAGAAGAAAATAAAGCTATCAGTCATAGAAAAGATTTTATTTTTCTTGAAAGCCTTTGAAGGAGGAGGAGGAGGAGGTTTAGAAAGAAGGGGGCTGGGATGGGGTCGTGTAGCAGCCGACAAGGCTCGAACCCATCATGGGGGAGACTCAACCGCCGACCCAAAAGGCGTTCCAGACTCTCTTCTTTTTTCATCTGCGGTACCTCTTCATCTCATGCTCCTCTTGAGGTAGTTATCTATCACAAGTTTGATTTTTTTAAATGGCTAATCTGAGATTGGTTATTTGGCTGCTGAATTATATGGGGATTTTATAAATTTTGGACTTATTAATCATGAAGTCAATGGCCCTGTTCTTTTTATTTTTATGTTCTTTTTAGTGTCCAATAAACATTTTTGTGATCTGGGTTTGGCTTAATTCATATGAAATATCACTTCTTTCTAGTAATTCATATAGAAAGCTATCCTTTTTTGTTGGCTTTAATTCAGGCTTGAAGTTGCATGGTAATTGATTTATTTTTTCCTAAGTCCTCTGGTCCGAAAAGGGATAGATAAGAGCTATTAAGGTTTCTGCTTAGACATATACTATTTGTAAATTGTTGATTTTTTATGTTGCTCAATTAACTATGTCAAGGATTCCTCTATTGATTTTTTTTTCCTTTGATCATTTTTATTGTTTTATTGTCTGAAATTGCTCGCCTTCTCTTTAAAAATTCCAAAATTAATGGTTGCTTCATTTTAAGTAGTGCTTTACTTGATGTTGTATTGGTCTGGGAGAAGGTTTTATACATGGACATTTGAATGATGCAAATACTGAGAGTGCCAACCTTTCTTATATGATATTTTGGACCTGCTCTTCCCCCGGTAGTAGGTTCAATTATGTATTCACCAATAGCTTCATAATGGAAAATGCTCTTAAGGGAACATGAGGAATCTGGTTCCTTGCAGGATTTGGTTCTTGTGCTGTGTCAGCCTTTATTTTTGATTGGAGAATATTGACTGGTTCTTGCAACCCCCTTGCCATAAAGAATAAACTTATCTGGTTGTTGGCTTGGTGTTGCATTAAATTTGCACATTCAACTATCCCCTTCACCTTTTGACCCAAGGAAAAAAAAAAATTGCTCGCTGCGCTTGCATGAATAAGCTATCAGTGCATTGCTTAAATTTCTGAAGTGTCTTTTTCTCTGAATTTCACTCTTTTAAAAGCAAATTTTCATTTTATTTTAGGGTTAGTTGTCAGTGTGTCATTTATTTGGAGTGAAGAACTGAAATAGAACTGAAATGTTCTTTTTGCAGTGTAATATGTCGAATAGTTTGTCTGTGGATTAAGACCACTCTAGCTTAAATATGCTACACAAACTCTTGGAGGCTGGTATTAATTTAGCAAGTTTACTTGGTTAGATTGTTTTCAGTTGGTGTTTTTACCTTTGTTTTTTTTCTTTATTTAAAACGAACAATACGACTTTGCACTTGAATAAGTTCATTTTTAGTTAAAATTCCATGAAATAGCTTAACATTTTAGCTTTCCTCTCGGTTTCAAGATGTAGACAGGAGGCGGAAAGAGAAGCTTTTTTGTGGCAGTGGTTGAGCATTTCATAATTGTTGCTCCGAACCTGGGTCACCAAGAGAGCTCCATGAAGTCATTGAGGATACAAGAGTCGAGTGAATTATAATTGTGTTAGCACCAGCAAATGTCTTGTGCATTGCATGTTCCTTAACAAGTTTATGTCTTGGAAGTTATCTTTTCTTCTTCGTATTTAGGTTGTAATCTAATCATTTCACATGGAAGCTCTAGAATATGCTGCAGGGCATGATAAGATACATTCTTTTGTTGTAGATGGAAGATTATCCAGCTGAAATTCTGGTGAAGTCGACAGATCACTCTGGTCCAGTTAGCAACGTTGTCCAAAGTCCCTTGGAGGAATCTGCTTTGATATGCAGTATGGGAACAAGATTTAGCAGCATAGATAGTGAAACTGGAATTCCAGCTGAAAGCAGTTCTGCAGCCAGTCAGAATTCCTCTGTTGAAGGTGGTTCTAGAGATGTAGAAACTAGTCATTGCAGGAAATGCTTGACTGAAAATACAGAGTTAGTTGCTTCTCAGGTAGATGCTGGTTATAATCGCGGTGAATCTCATAAGGAGAGTAGTACTTCAGCTAGCACTCCCTTTATAGAACAACAGTCCTCGGATCCTGTCTCAGAAAATCTTTCGACTAATGTGGGTGCAGTCAGATTTGAAAATGCAAACAAGGGTGTGTCTGAGGTCTGTCCTGAGCCAAGTATTTTGTCTCCTCAAGGGCTTGAAGATTCAAATTTGCACAGGATACCTGTTGAGAATGAGTCGGGTGAAGTAACAACAGTAACTAACTCTGGTTTTGCTTCTGCTCCTCATGCCTCAGAACCGGAGACTTCTCACTCCATCGGAGGTGAATCCATTATAGAAGTGATGCCTTCAGGTTTAGGATTTCTCCTATCTAATAGGGAGAGGAGCCAGGGAGATGGAAGTGTTCTTCATGTTGATCTCGTGAGTCTCTCTTCCAATATTTTATCGGGTGGCACCGCTGATACAAGTAATCGTGAATCCAGGAGGAATAGCAGAAGAATGTTTTCGGATGCTTTTTCGAGACGCAGTTCCAGAAGAGTTAATAATTCCCAGTCCATTTTTCTTTCAACAGATGATAATAATGATCCAGGATTTGATAACAGATGGCTCCTTGATTTCGATGGTGATTTCTTTTATGACGGGGCTGCAGGTGATTCTGGTTACCTCAGCAGTAGAATTCATAGATTAAATGAACGAAGACGACACTCAAGACTAGAGGTATTTAATTACAAAGCACCTTGATTTATATGTTATCCAACTTGCTTTTAGTAGATCTTGCTTTAAGTAACTAGTTTTCTTTTGAAAATTATCTTGGCTCTAGTATTCCTGGATGGTGGTGCTTATGGTCCTTTGTTCTTTGAGCCTTGTTCAATTTTTTGTTAGAAGTTAGGACATCTTTTGTATCCAGTTATGCATCCTTCAAGGCTTTAATTCTAATCTTAATTTTAATCATGTCAGAATATTTTGTCAGTCTGATCCCTTTTGGATGGCAAAATTTTACTCTATCGGTTCTGCACTGGTCTGCCCTGAATGGATGAATTTTTATTTGAAAGTGCACCCAGGGGGAGGGGGGTGGGTGGGTGGGTGGGTTATAATTTGTTTGAAAGCAGGCCAGTTTGTTCCATGCTGCCCTGCATATAGAATTACTGTTTTATCCTTTTATATATTTTACACTTTCTCATATACATCCTTAAATGTTCATATACATATTTTATGTAAAAGTGGAAACTCGTAGTAATCGGTCTTGCTTAAAGTGAGTAATATTAATAGTTTAATTTAAGATATGGTATTCATAATTAAATTATAATTTTAAAGAATTGAGGTAAGCGTGGAGCAGAGTGGGTATGGATGTAACCAACTTCCATGGAGGCAGGGATGGAATCATGTGACAGGGTACTCTAAAGGTGGGGTGGGAGAGATAAAGCAATATCTATCCCTCCACCTCATTGCCCTGCTTAGTTCCCTTAGGTAACTTTTATTAATTATCTCATTTGGTTCTTTTCAGAATTGGTTAAGGCTGCATGGTGGACATGATGAAAATCATCGGCGAACTACATTTTGTCCATCTGGAATCCACCCTGATGGCACTTGCTCATGTGATTCTTCCCTGATGACTGATGAGCCTAGTGCTCGTGTAAGCATATCTCGAATAGTTATGCTTGCTGAGGCTCTATTTGAGGTAGTTTTCCTTTAGCAACTGGCATGTTCTTTCTACTTTTCTAATGTCAAATCATCTTGTTTCTATAATTTTGTCTAATGTCCCTGTAGTCCGTGAAAAGTTGATCTTGTATTACATAACTTACCATATAATAATTTGTAGGTTTTGCATCGTCAACCTGTTTCACTTTCCCTATCCATGGTATCACCGCCGGCTCCCGAATCTGTAGTTGATTCTTTCCCCCTCAGAAGTCACAACAGAAAAGCAAATGTAGCTGAGGACGGGGATGCTGTTGAACAGTAAGTTCTTTCGTTCTTACTACTTGTAGATTGAAGGTTCATGATACTCAGTTTTGCCTTTCTTTTTAATAATTATGTTCACATTGCTTCTATTGTCCCTGTTATATATAGGTGTCATATATGTTTGGGTGAATATGAGGAAGGGGACCAAATAAGAATTCTGCCTTGCCAGCATGAGTTTCACATGTCTTGTGTGGATAAATGGCTCAAAGAGATACACGGGTATTGCTACACTTTCCCTGCACCATGCGTTGTTTTTCTTTCTCCCTCTCTTTCGGGAACTTACTTTTTTTTTTCCTCCTTTTTACTCTTGGTTTGCAGAGTGTGCCCACTTTGCAGAGGCGATGTTCGTCATGGTGGTGGGGAGTCGTCTGTCTCAAACTCTGAGATTCCATCTCTTTGATGTAACTGTACATATAAATGTAAATATAGTAATGGATTCTTGTATAAATGTTATATCTATATTTATTTCCTGTTTACCATGTTGTAGCATCTTTTTTTCCTCGTAGATGTGGCCTATGTGGAATTATTAAGTTTAGCAAATTGAGGAAATAGGATCTTTTTGGCCTTGCACTTTACTCATTGATGGCTACATCTTTAATGTAATCAATCAAAAACCATTGCTGGGTTATTATCGATGCTTACAGATGTTGGCATATATAATCAATCAAGCAGGAATAAAAATGAGTTTGAAAGGATGGCATCAACCTTGGCATTTAAATGAAGATGAAGCGGCAGTATGATTACTTAGAAGAACAGAGTTCTTCTTTAACAGTTCATGCACTGGTACAATCTTAAATACATAATATATAACTTGAGAAATTAACAACACATATAATAGCAGTTGCATGGTTGGTTTTTCACCTTTAACCCAGGAAAGAAGAAGAGCCACGCCTTTGGTTCCAAAAGGGGTTATGATCTTGGAAGACAGCTGATTCAGGATTTGGGTTTTTATTATCAAAGAGATTTGGGTGACAATTCTCATTATCATCATCAAAAGTAGTCCATCGCCTTGAGTTGTTTTTAAGCTTCTGTCTGGTAACATTTCTCATGTTTTCCATCTCTCCTACATGCTCCCTGAATTCTTTCTTCACCACATCTAGAACTACCTCTCCATATCTATCACACCACGACCTTCAACATTGGCAAAAAAAATACGGACAATAAGAAACAGAAATGTTCATCATTTGGCCGTGTAAGAACATCATGATTTTTTTAGCATCCTTACTTGGGAAAGAACTTTTTGAGGTCAGCCTTGTCCACAGGAAGGGTTGTGGAAATTGCTTCAATTTGATCATCCCTAGTGGAATTACAAGAAGCACAACAAAACTTAGGCAAATATGCAAAGCAAAATAGGATTTAAGGTTTAATGGAAAGAATTTGCTTACGAAAATTTAAGATTGGGGTTTGTGGTGGAGAGCTCTGATTGAATTCGTGATAGCTCCTTCTTTATTTTGTCTCCTACTACCTGCAAGTGGATATTTGATATAAGCTAACACTAGTATACAACAATTAGAACAACATTTTTTTTTCTTTTCTTCAACATTAAGATGAACCTTATCGATGAAGAAATCCGATGGAGCTCCATTTGCAAGCAGCTTCCTCTTAATCTGTTTCGTGTCTGGTCCCTCTCCAATGGGAGTTGCGACAAGTTGGCATGACCCCATGAATGCTTCACTATCTGATCTTTCGTTGAGAGGCAAAGGAGCTGTCTCATCCTCTGAATCATTTCTCCTCCATTTCTTGAAACCATCAAAACCCCATTGTTTCTTTGCTGATTTTGATGCTTTCTCCTCTGAACCAGGGCCATTATTATGCCCCTCTCTTTGCTCTCTATGAAACAGGGTTTTAAATGGTTTTCTCTTTGCGCTACCATTCTCCTTCACAGACTCGGTCGGGAATGCTTCTTCTTGCATTAGAATCGATTTTGTTTCACTTTCCTTACCCTCCATAAAGGCTGATGATGATGGTTTTGAATCCACATCGAAAATGCTCTTTTCTGATCTGTTTTTACTTGGCTTCTGGGATGATCCGAACCCGAAAACCGAGGCTGCTCCTTTGATCTGATTCATGGCAGAGTTGTTCTTCGATTTATTATTGGAATGCAACACATTGTCTCTATCATCCTTCAAGTCAATCACAGACCATTCTTCTTCTTGATTCTCTTTCGAATCTTTCAGATTCGCAACGACCAAATCTCTGGTCTCGATTTCAGCTCCTTGTACTGCTAACCGCTGCAACAAAGGCCTTTTTGAAGAATGGTACTCCTCCTCAGATATACATTTTGCATAAAGCAGTTCCTACAACAAAAGGAAATCAAATTTGAAGAATAATTTCACTCACTCAACTAACACACACGCACAAAAAAGAGAGAGAGAGATTATAGTTACCTGCAAGAAGAGCAGTTTATCTCTCAAGATAACAGGCTGTTCAAGTTCAGGTGGAGAAGCAATGAGCGTGTCAAGCAAATGAGTTCTAAAAGCAGTAACCTCAGCTTCACCCAAAATCCCTTCTTTATGCAGACCCATGAGATTGAGTATCTGGTGAAATGAATCCTGCTGCCATTTCAGATTATCAGATTGAAGCTTGGAAAGCCTGAGTTCAGCAGCAGGCAGTCTTCTTTTCTTGAAGGAGAAAGGGAGGATTGTCTTGCAAAGTGAAGTGATGGAATCATGGATGGTGGAGTAGTATGTTGGGGTATAACTGTACACCATTTTTGACCTTTTGATTTGTTGATGAGAGCTTGAAAATGGGTTGAATCTGGATTTTAGATTGATGATTTTAGTTGCCAGTGCTTTGATTTTTGAAAGAAACAATTACTTTTTGAGGAATGTTGTAGAAATCTGAAGAAGGTGGGTTGTTAATTGGATTTTTGAATCTTGGGGGAGAACTTAAAACGGTAACTTGAAACTAGCCGTTGAGAGATGAAAGAGAGAAGGAAGAAACGCAATGCCCAATTATTTGTTATCCAACGCTGTCGTTTTCTCTTCTTTTCATCTTTTTCTAATTTATAATGGTAAACATACCTGTGAAGTCCCCTATTCTAGGGACCGAATCAAATTAGTCCTTCTATTTTTAAATACTTTTAAGAAGAATCAAATAAAGCCAAATTGGGATAGCGTTAATATTTATTGATTAAAAATTACATGAAAATTAGTTTTTTTTATTTATTTATAGTTCAA
This sequence comes from Gossypium hirsutum, assembly GCF_007990345.1. NCBI lineage: Eukaryota > Viridiplantae > Streptophyta > Magnoliopsida > Malvales > Malvaceae > Gossypium > Gossypium hirsutum. The sequence continues at coordinate 7,508,369 of NC_053442.1, read as the reverse complement.
CTCTAAACAAAATATTTCATCTACAAAATCATAAAAAGTTTTTAAAATATAACCTCGTTAAATATTAAACGTTAACTTTGTTGAAATTTGACCTTACTTGATATTTTTAAAAATATAAAAACTAAATTGATCCATTTTATAATAAGAGGATCAATCTGATCCAATCCCTATAATAAAACGAGGTTTCAAATATATTGAAATCAATTTATAACATGCCTAAGGATTCAACAGGCACCAATTAAACCATAAAAAAGTTTTAATTTTTTTAAATTCCATTTGCATTTAATATATCATTTTAATGAATTCAGAAAATTATGCGTTGATTATACTTTTATATGAGTTATAATGATTTATTCAACTCTTAAATTTATGTCGTTTGTTAAATCACTCTGAATGAATAAAATATTTAATATTTTTAATGTTATTAACATGAAATTCACGTAGATGTTTTTATATAATACTAATATTAAAACCTCGATGAGGTTTGAAATTTTCTATATGATTTCTTTTATTTATTTAATAGTTAATAAATTAAAATTTATTAAATAGTATTTACTTCTAATTTTTTAATTAAGGAAAGTTACATGTATAATATTTTTAAAGTTAATTATGACCCTTAAAAAAAAAGTTAGTTATGAAGATTTCCTTTTATGATTTATAAGAAAAAGTACTTACGAAGAATAAATTGATTTCAAAATATACATATTTGTTTTATGATTCAAATATTTTTCATAGGTCTTTAAATTACGGGACAATTCAATTTCAAAGTATCCTTTATATTTGTTTTATGATTTATAAAAATTATTTTTTTTTGAAATTTACGGTTTCCCATTTTAACAATGCCATCTCTAAAATTTAAACCTGAATTTCTTCTTAAAAATATAATGCACCTTATAATTGCACCCAACTCTTATTAGTAAATTCAATTTAATCCCATTTTTAATTCTTATTTGTGATACATATGTCATATTTCTAGCATTGGATATTTTACAAGTTGAGACATAACTGTAAATTTCATTATTTAAATTTTATTTCATCTTTATTATAAATATTTTTATTTTAAACAATATTATTTTTATAATATCTATAATTGATTAGCATATTTCTTAAATAATGCATACTCACACATCTTTCATGACTTTCTATTTTGGATATACATATATCACAGCAATTAGACAACGATGAACATAAAATTTGGGGATAATCCACACGTATCATACTAATATTTAAATATTAATATGTTTGATAATTTCATATCATATTTACACAATTTAGCCAAAAAAAGAAAATACAACATCCATTCATAGATTTCCAAACTCTATAATTGAAACTATTTCTAAAAACATAACCCAACAATCAAAATGAGAGACTTAATTGAGTAACTGGTGTAGCAGCAGTAGAGTAATCTTGGGTACACTAAAGAAAAGTTGTACAACCTGTTGGAATACCTTTGGAATTTGATTCAACAAGTTGAGTTTAACACTTCTTCCAACTCAGTTTGGGCCAACTCACAATCTTCTTCTTTGACTGCAACTCCCCTTTCATCCCATTTTCATCGCTATTTTGCCTGATGGATTGATTTTCAATGCCCAAAGTAAGGGGAAATGAGACTTGAAATAATAAATAAATAAATTGCCATTCTAGTACCTCTTAGGCTGTGATCTCAACCTCTCATCTAATCTTTTCTTAGCTTCTCTTGCTATCCCTCCCAGCTCCTCATCTTCACAGGCTTCATCTAATATGCTCCTTTGCTTCAATATATTCACATCCCAAATCAAAACTCAAGTCAATCTCAGTTATAATCTCCTCTTATATTGCTGCCATAATGAAAATATGATTACAGACCAATTGCTGTTAATTTGTCACAAGTACGACCGATTAACAATTACAGTAACTGCAATCTATAACAACACAATATAAACGCTGTAAAGAGATGGAACTATATAGGAAAAGAGAAAGTACCTGTAAACAAGAATTGAGTATCCTGGTTGGTGGTATACAAACAAAAAGAGGATTTCCTTGGGAAGCGATAAGGAGGAGGGGTTGGTGAATCAGATAAGGCTCCCGTTAGATGGATCCGTCTTCTTCTAGCACATTCAACACCAGGAAGCATACCAGCCATTGTTTGATTGAATGTCTACCTGTTTGAACCTAGCTAGGAGGTGATGAAAGAGAAGATGATCTGGAAAGAAAAAGAAAGGGAGTTTGATTGAATCTGTAAAAAAGAAGGAAAACGCTAATAAAGGTTGTGGATAGGGGGAGACAAAATCGGGTTCATGCCATCCTTACTGAAGAAACGTAGAGGAAATATTTGCTGAAATTATTAATTGGAAATCGAGAAGGGACGAGGAAAGAGGGGAGGAAGTTTCATGGTAACTTCCACCAGCCGCCCATCGGAAGCTCCGTCAACTGCGTACAAGGATCTCCCACCTCACTCACCACATATTATTTAAGTGCCTGAAAATATTTTCTACACTGATAATGAAATTTTTAGACTATAGTAAAATATTAAAAAAAAAGACATACCAATTTCTAATAAAATAAAAAAGTATATTTTCAGAATATGTAGACTTATTACATCTATTGGGCACTCGTTACGTGATTGCTAAGCAATTTCCATGCTTTGGGTATATGATTCTCAAAGCACTGCCTAGTAAGTTTTATTCTTGTACGGAACTTGGCAGCATAATCAACCACTTAATTAGCTTTTTATGGGGTATGGGATACGATGATCTAGTGTTGTCTTCGACACAACTCCTTGACGTTTTGAACTAAAGAGCGCAAGTATGAGTCAACCATATCCTCATTTAGCAGTTGCAAAAACCATATCATTATCACTTTCCACCATGACTTTCTTAAAACCCCACTGCTATACCACATTTAAACCATCTAGAGCTGCCCATAATTCAACCTTAAATATCGATCTTAAGCAAATACTTCTATTGTAGCCAACTAGTCAATTCCAATACATGTCTCTTATGACTCCACCTGTAGATGCCCCTGCAAAATTCGATTCTACTGCCCCATCAACATTCAATTTAACAACACCCAGCATGAGGGAGACTGCAATTGCTACGGCTTGTATTATCTATGTGTTGGCCCGAGGCCAAACGAGGGACATACTCTACGTTCATCGTCCAACACCACCACCTTGTTAGCACTACAAGTTTCTCCCTTAAAAATATCCGCCCCACATTGCTTCTAAATCCACCAACATGTAATTCCGAACAACTTTTCCCACTCAACACCATTAAACTGTAAAGCAAGTGTTGGAGTTTTTGTAAGAGCAGAGGAAGAAAAACAGGACACAAGACAAGGCAGCAAGATGCAAGAAAAAATTTTAACTTGCTCACAAATGTGCAGCAAGGGAGCTTATGGCTGATAGCTCATTTTTGCTCACTCATTCAATAAGAAAACAATACATTTAGAGTCAAATACATCACCAATACTACCTACTACCACTAAGTAGCCTAGTAACTTGATAAATATTGAAGCAATGGTTAGCATGTAGCAATCACATGTTTTATTATTATTATTATTATTATTATTATTTGGATGTAATGATGTAACTTAGTTGTATTCCAACTAAGTTTGTTAGTGGTAGTAGGTGGTGATTTATTTTAAGTGGATGTAATGATGAAACTTAGTTGTATTCCAACTAAGTTTGTTAGTGATAGTAGGTGGTGATTTATTTTAAGTGGATGTAATGATGAAACTTAGTTGTATTCCAACTAAGTTGTCAAGTTGTAAGCTTGTATAAATAGGCTTTATGCCATTTTAAAAAAAATGAATGAATTCAATCAAGATTTCATCCATATACTCTCTATTTTAGCTTTACTTAAAATTTATTTCATTTTTTTTCTTTGTTTCCGCCGCAAGTCTCGATTCTTGCTCGGCAAGCTTTTTGTTGAACCTTGCTATTTGTTGCACTTAGCTCCAACAATTGGTATCAGAGCCTATTTCTTAAGGGATCTGTTATACAAATTCATGGCTTCATCAAGCTTTTCACCAGCTGCACCTCAAGTCTTCAATGGAGAAGGCTACCACATATGGGTGGTTAAAATGAAGACCTACCTACAAGCTTTCGATCTGTGGGAGGTAGTCAACTCAGATGTTGAACCAGAGCCACTTAGAAGCAATCCAACAGTGGCTCAAATCAGGCAGCATGCTGATGAGAGGACCAAGAGGCACAAAGCCATGTCTTGCATCCAGAACTCAGTGTCAGATGTGATTTTCACAAGGATTATGGCCTGTGAATCACCAAAACAAGCCTGGGACAAGTTGCAAGAGGAGTTTCAAGGGACAGAGAGGATAAGGCAGCAACAGTTGCTGAACTTAAGGAGAGATTTCGAGAATTTGAAGATGAAGGAAGAAGAAACTATCAAGCAGTACTCTGACAGGATTATGGCTGTGGTTAACAGCATAAGGCTCCTTGGAGAGCAGCTCAAGGAAGCTAGGATAGTGGAGAAGGTTATTGCAACTCTGCCCGAGAGGTATGAGGCAAAAATCTCATCTCTCGAGGACTCAAGGGACCTGTACACCATCTCCCTGACAGAGTTGATCAATGCTTTATATGCTCAAGAGCAAAGAAGAGCAAGCAGACTGGAGGAGCATCAAGAAGGTGCCTTTCAGGCAAGAACAAACACTGCCTACAAAGGCAAGAAGGCCTGGAGAGACAAGCCAAGGACTGATGTTGCAAGAAAAGAGGGTCAGACTTGCAAGCACTGCAGAAGGGCTGGTCATCCAAAAGAAAAATGCTGGTTCAATCCAGATGCTGTATGTCAGCATTGTAAAAAGAAGGGTCATGTTGAGAGAGTCTGCAAGAGCAATGCCAAATCAAGGCAGAGTCAGTTTCAACAGAAGAAAGCTGAGGCTCGAGTAGCTAAGGAGGACAGTGACCAAGAGGAGCAAGTCTTTGCTGTGTTATGCTCAGCTGCTCAAGAAAGGTTCTCATCTGGTTGGCTTCTAGACAGTGGATGCACCAACCACATGACACCTGATGCTGCAATCTTCAAGTCTTTAGACAGAAGCTGCAGAACTAAAGTCAAGATAGGAAATGGACATTTTATTCAAGCTGAAGGCAAGGGTGATGTGCTGATATGCACCCCCACAGGTGCCAAAGTGATTTCAAATGTGCTTTTGGTGCCTGAAATTGACAGAAACCTGCTCAGCATAGCTCAGTTGCTGGAGAAAGGTTATTCTGTTGTGTTCAAAGACAACCAATGCCAAATCAATGATCCAAGTGGATCCAAGCTGATGGCAGTTCCTATGGCTAATAAGAGCTTTGTAGTTGACTGGACCAGGGAGTCAGACATTGCCTACACAGTCACATCAGATGAATCCAAGCTTTGGCATCAAAGACTGGGACATGCCAACTTCAGATCGATGGCTCGAATGGTCAGAGAGGACTTGGCTGAAAACTTTATCAACTCAGTGGATCATGATGATGTGTGTGAAGTGTGTCAGCTAGGAAAGCAGGCCAGACTCCCATTTCCCTCGAATCAAGCCTGGAGAGCCTCTGAAAAACTCCAACTGGTGCACACTGATGTGTGTGGCCCTATGAGGACTGAGTCATTAAGTGGAAACAGGTACTTCATACTGTTCATTGATGATTTTTCAAGATATTGCTGGCTTTACTTCCTAAAACAGAAATCAGAGGCGGCCTCAGTGTTTTAGAAGTTTAAGACTGCTGCTGAGACTGAAACAGGTTGCAAGCTGAAGTCCATAAGGTCTGATAATGGGACTGAGTACACCTAAGCTCAGTTCCAAGCCTTCTGTGATAAGGCAGACATCAAACATCAACTTACCAACACATATACACCTCAGCAAAATGGTGTAAGTGAAAGGAAGAATAGGAGTTTGATGGATATGGCCAGGTGCTTGATGATTCAGAAGAATCTGCCTAAAGCACTATGGGCAGAGGCAGTTAACACTGCAAACTACATTCAAAATAGGCTTCCAACCAAGGCCTTGGATCAGAAGACTCCATTCGAAGCCTGGTTTGGATTCAAGCCATCACTGGCTCATCTGAAGGTCTTTGGATGCATCTGTTATGCTCATGTACCTGCTGTCAAAAGGGACAAATTGTCTGAAAGGGCTCGACCTGGTATTTTGGTGGGCTACAGCACTGTTAAGAAGGGCTATAGGATCTTGGATCCTTCAACAAAGAAAGTGTCAGTCAGTAGGGATGTGGTATTTGATGAAAAGTCATGTTGGAACTGGGAAAAACATGAACCTGAGGAAGTTTCAGAAGGACTTGCAGCAGATCAAGCTGAGCCAGATCAAAATGTTCCTGAAATGGACATTGATGATGAACCAGTTAGAGGAACAAGACCATTGACTGAGATTTATGAAAGAGCTCATGTAGCCATAGCTGAACCAAGCAATTTTGAAGAGGCTGAAGCTCAGCAAGAGTGGAAGCAGGCAATGGCTGAGGAGATTAGCATGATTGAGAAAAACCAGACCTGGGAATTAGTTGAAAGGCCAGTCAAAAGGAAGATAATTGGGGTGAAATGGGTGTACAAAGCCAAGCAAAATGCTGATGGTACCTTGAACAAACTGAAAGCAAGGCTAGTTGTCAAGGGGTTCAGTCAGAGGTATGGCCTGGACTACCTGGAGACCTTTGCACCAGTGGTCAGGCTAGACACCATCAGATTACTGATTGCCTTAGCAGCACAGCTCGAGTGGAAGATCCATCAACTCGATGTGAAATCAGCCTTTCTGAATGGTTTCTTAGATGAAGAGATCTATGTTGAACAACCACAAGGGTTTGAGATAGCTGGCAGAGAGCATATGGTCTACAAACTGAAGAAGGCCCTATATGGCTTAAAACAGGCTCCAAGGGCCTGGTACAGCAGAATCGATGGCTACTTGACTAATTTGGGATTCGATCGAAGCAAGAGTGAGCCAACACTATATGTTAAGAAGCAAGGGACACAAACACAGCTCATTGTATCCCTATATGTTGATGACCTGCTGGTGACAGGAGGAGATCGAGCAGTGCTGGTCGATTTCAAGACCAAGATGCAAGAAGTATTTGAAATGTCTGATCTAGGGGAAATGTCTTATTTCCTTGGAATGGAGGTGACTCAAGCACAAAATGGGATATTTCTAAGTCAGAGAAACTTTGCCACAAAGATTCTGACCAAGTTCACCATGCAAAATAGTAAAGTAACTAAAACACCTGTTGTTGTTGGAGAAAAACTATCGAGCCAAGGTGATTTTGAGAAGGTTTGTGAAACAACCTACAGAAGTCTAGTTGGTTGTCTGTTATATTTAACTGCCACTAGACCAGACATAATGTATGCTGTAGGATTACTCTCAAGGTTCTTGCATTGTTGTAATAAAAAGCATTTACAAGCTGCTAAGAGAGTGCTTAGATATGTCAAAGGCACTTTGAGCTATGGTTTAAGGTACAGCAAGGAAGGAAATCTGAAGCTGGTTGGCTACACTGATAGCGACTGGGCTGGCTCGATAGATGACATGAAAAGCACCTCAGGGTATGCTTTCAACCTTGGTTCAGCCATGTTTTGCTGGAGCTCGAAGAAGCAAAGTCTGGTGGCTCAATCTACTGCTGAAGCAGAATATGTGGCAGCTGCAAGTGCTGTCAACCAAGCCATTTGGCTAAGGAAAATCTTAGCTGATTTGAAAGTGCATCAAAAGGAAGCTACTGAGATCTTCTGTGACAACCAATCTTCAGTTGCAATTGTTAAAAATCCAGTGTTCCATGGAAGAACAAAGCATTTCAGCATCAAGTTGCATGTTGTTCGAGAAATGGAGCAAGCTCAGGAAGTGAAGCTAATCCATTGTAATTCTGAGGATCAACTTGCAGACATTTTGACTAAAGCCCTTAATGTCACAAGGTTCGAATGTCTAAGAAGGAAGCTAGGTGTTTGCTCCATGCAAATCAAGGAGGAGTATTGAAGCAATGGTTAGCATGTAGCAATCACATGTTTTATTATTATTATTATTATTATTATTATTATTTGGATGTAATGATGTAACTTAGTTGTATTCCAACTAAGTTTGTTAGTGGTAGTAGGTGGTGATTTATTTTAAGTGGATGTAATGATGAAACTTAGTTGTATTCCAACTAAGTTTGTTAGTGGTAGTAGGTGGTGATTTATTTTAAGTGGATGTAATGATGAAACTTAGTTGTATTCCAACTAAGTTGTCAAGTTGTAAGCTTGTATAAATAGGCTTTATGCCACTTTAAAAAAAATGAATGAATTCAATCAAGATTTCATCCATATACTCTCTATTTTAGCTTTGTTTAAAATTTATTTCATTTTTCTTCTTTGTTTCTGCCGCAAGTCTCGATTCTTGCTCGGCAAGCTTTTTGTTGAACCTTGCTATTTGTTGCACTTAGCTCCAACAATAAACATTGCTTGTACACATAAACAAGCCACCTAAACTAGTCATTCAACACCTACTGTATCAAGTTGTCATCAACTTGTTCATTTTCAACTAGTTTGATTACAATGATACTAAAGAGAAAACCTTGCCGTTACAGCAAGCATACGTGCTGCAGCATGTTTACAAGCTGCATGCACTTCAACCAAAAATATCACAGTAGCATGGTTGGCCAATTTTCAACAGCAAGATTATTATCAAAGTTATCAAGTAGCCAGCTGTTTAAATTAGAGGTGAAGAAGCTTTGTTGCATAGCATTGGGAATTATCCTCATCTAAACCGCCCACAAAGCGTGAAGTGTTGTCCCTGGCATGCGCTACGAGTCTTACAAGAGGCATCATCTGTTAACTTGCCCGGCCATCTCTCATTATTTGAGCATAATCTCTCCCTTATCACTAGCCATAGGAACTGTCTCTCATTGATGAGCCTTAAGCTTTCAAGCATTAAGACAAAAGGAGTCTTTTGGTGCCAACATATCTGTAGCCATCCGTTTATATGCATAAAAAAACTATAAATTTACTCGAGTTTGACCGATTCCATATGCACATATCAAGTCCTAAATGTTCTCGCGGTGAAGGCATTATTGCAATGTGCATCACTATTGAATGGTCCAACCAATGTGTAAATGAGTCCCAACTACAATCTCCATATCCATAAACCATATCAGTAACTTCAATCCTTTAGCCAATCAATTGGCTGAAGAAGCCAATCTTTCAATGACCAACCTTAGGTACCCACGCATCTTTTTACATATGTACACTTCTACCATTTCTTAAAAAGCGCACACACTAGTACACGTATTGTGACTTTTACTCTATAACCTATCCAAATAAATCGATAATACATATTTTTAATTTAAATCAAACAAATAAAAATGAGCAAAGTAAATTAAAACGAAACAATCAATCAATAATAAGAGCATAGAATTATAATTTGATCTAATGCATTTGCTAATTGTTCAATATCCACCCAATTTATCACAATAAAGTTGATTACTCACCTAAAGTACTAAAATTTTCTCAATTCTCTTCCAAGCAATTAAAGAACTGATTAAATCTAATTATCGAGATATATTCATATGCCAATAATTTAGACCAAATTGATTAAGAACAAATATCAGTTATGACTATTAGGAATAAAAAATTGACCATCTAATATAGATAAAGAGTTATTTATTTTAGACCTAAAACGAAAAGTCCTTTTTCCAATTTTTTAAGTTTTATCAAATTAATAATTGATCAGACTATTATCAATGAAGAGCAAGAGCGAATAAATAATCAATTCTCTATTAAAAATAAAAAAGATGGAAATAGAAAAAAAATTTCAATTAACTAAACATTGAATCCCTTGCAATCCTAGAAATGAAAACTTAGTTCATCAAAATATTGAAAAACAATCTTAAAATAAAAACAAGAAACTAATCATAGAAAAAGAAACAAGAAAAAAATAGATGGAGAAATTGAGTCTTCCTAATTATTTCCATCAATCCTTGATGCTTGAAGGCTTTGGCGATTTCTCCTCTTTTTATCCACACTCCTCTTGAGTTTAGGTATTTTCCCCCCTTTTTATATCCCATAAAAATCACAGCTCTTTTATTTTGCAGTATGTAACAAACTGCCTTGACGTGACTTAACTATTTGCAAAATCGAGGCTTGCCTATCTGACTTGCTATCTGAACAAAACTTATTGTTGAGTTTGTTTTTGCTCAATAGATAATCCTTCATATCCTCGAATGAGAGATTATTTTGCCATAAATCAAGGTCTCCTTGAAAGATTTGTATGAAGGGGGTAAAGAGCATAATAATAGCATAGCCCAATCTTCATCGTCAATCTGAACCTCAACATTTTCTAAATCATTCAAAAGAGTAATAAATTGGCTGATGTGACCTCTAAGGTGCTCACTTTCGTCCATACGAAACATGTATAGACATTGTTTCAACACCAATCGATTAGCCAAAGACTTTGTCGCGTAGAGGGTTTCTAACCTCTTCCATAAGGTGAATGTCGTTTTCTCCATCAAAACCTCCTACAATACATTATTTGTTAAACATAATTATATTATAGATAGAGCTTTTTTTATCTAACCTATCCCATTCTGATTTATTCATGTTTGTAGGTTTATTCTTTGTAAGGACCTTCTCAAGATCGCTTTGAATCAAAATTGCCATTGTCGAAACCATTTTTTATTTTGAAGAAAAAAACAAAAATTAGGAGTCGCCACCAATCTTTTATTGAGGTGTGATTGGATCACCTAAAAAATAGCTTTGGTCTACGAGTTTTAGAAAAATGGATCCGGGAGTCGGTTAAGTACGAGGAAGGATTAGCACCCTCGTAACGCCCAAAATTGGTACCTAGTTAATTAATTAGTGTCTTAATGTCGAAAATTTAAAAATATGATCCTTAATAAAAACTTAAAAACGTTACTTATTAAAACTCTTATCATTTCGGAGAAGGAAAATGTCACACCCAATGCGTTAGGGCACGACATTCTAATTTCTCAAAAATAAATTAGTCCAAAATACTCGTGTAATAAAATTTAAAAGAATATTTATTTGTTTAAGATTTATAAACAAATCGCAGCCCAATACGTTAGGGCACAATTTCTCAAAATCTTAAACTTGGAATATTTCCTTTGTTATTATTATTTTTAAAAAAAATCTGTCTCGAGAAATCAATACGTCACATCAATACGTTAGGATACAACATATTAAATTCCCGACAACAAGCTTTTCATTTTGTTTGTTTAAAGAGCAACTCTCGATTGTTAGATTTAACGAAGAAAATTGGAACCCAATACGTTAGGGCTCAATTTTCTTGAAAATCCCAAATGCGAGTATTATCTCTATTTTAAAAAAAAATATATTTTTAAATTCGAGTAAAAGGATGACGTATTGTTATATGGGATGTATGTATAAATACCGCATTAATAAATGACAAATATAGATATGATAATATGAGCATAAATAATACAAGCAGTAGAAATAAAATAAATGAAATAACAAATCAACATCGTGCAACATAACAAATACAAGTAGATAAAGGTTAAAACATTCTTTAAAAAAATATATATATTTATATACATAAGTGATTGAATAAAGAAAATGAATAAAATTATAAACATACAAAAAATATACATGCATGTTTAAATCATGAAATATAAAAATATATATGTATGTGAAAATTATGAAAATAAGATAATAAAAAAATATGTACATAATATGTATATATATTTAAAAACGTTTAAAATATATGTATATGTATTAACATGCATATGCTTGTATATATGTAGATATAATAATATATAATATAACAATAACAATAATAATAAAAATAATAATAACAATGTTAATAAAATAAACTAAAGAAACTTAAAATGAAACATTAAGGATTAAACTGAAAACTAAACGGAGTTAAAAGGCTGGATTTAAAGATAGAAAACACTAAAAGGGACTAAATTAAAACGCGCGCAACAGGAGGAGGACCCAAAGGGGAATTAATCCCACCCTCCAAAAAGCTGCGTCTTAATAAGGACCAAAGTGAAACAAAAATGAAACATGTGGTTAAATTTAAAAGAAATAAAAGAAAATGATTAAACACGCTTCAAAAAAACAAAGGCCCCAATACATAAATAGCCCACCAAGGGTCCAACAGGCAAATCCATAGCCATTAAACGACACTATTTTTCAAACCCTAAAAAAAACTTTTAACAAAACATTTCATTTCATTTTCTCCAAAAACAGAGAAGGGAAGGGAGAACTCTCTGCTAGGGTTCTTTTCTTAACCCAAACCCAGCCACACCACTGCCATGACGCCGCCCAAAGCACCACCCTTGACGGCAGTTTGAAGAGACCGAACCAAAGGTAAGCACCTCCATTCTTTCTTTTCTTTTTATTTTCTACTATTAGAAGATATAAAAACATGTAAACAAAAATCGAAAAAAACTCTAAAAATGACGAAAATCACCTTTCAAAAAAATGTTTTCTGATTCTTTGTTCTTGTATTTTTTTTTCAATACAACATTCCTTTCCCCCTTTTCCCTTTTTTTTATTGATTCCTCCCTTGTTACAGTATATTCAATCCCCTTTTATAACCCTAATAATAAAATATATAAAGGAAAAAAAATCTATTTGATTTCTTCTTGATTTGCAATCTTTGATCTTGTTTCCTTTCTTGCGTTTATTTGCTATGCAGGTAAAGATCCGGGGCTGTGGTGCTTGGTGGTTGCGGCGCAAAGGTTTCCTCAGAAACCCTAGGAGTTTCTGACATTGTTTTGGGCCATTGTTTATTCTGGATTTTGGGCCACATAGGCCCATTGTAATTTGAGCTTGTTTTTGTAGGCTGGGTAAAATTTCGGTATTACAGCCATCATCCGAACTTGTTACATATTAAAATTTGTGATACCATCGAACTTATCAATATCAAACCTTGTTGCTGCCATCTCTGAATGGATTGATTGCTAAAATCGAATTAGCTCTGATACCACTTTGTTGAGGATAAACCCGATTAAGCAACGAACAAGTAAAATAGCAAAGAAATTAAAAATATCGAATACAAATATTTTGCATGGAAAAACCCCTCCGAAGAGGATAAAAAATCACGAGAAAAAATAATTTTACTAAAATGACAAACGAAGAGTATAAAGATGGAGATAAAAATTAAACTCCAAAATTCGAAATAAGAACCCTCAAAACATAAACACAAAATTCTCTGATAGCTTATAAAAGTTAATACCTAAATGTGTAATGAGTTATTTTTCTAAAGTGAAAAAAAGACCTATTTATAGGCTAAATTTGTAGGTCAAATAATATTAAAATAACCCACACTAATCAGAGTTTAAGTGAGAAATTAATATTAAAATAACCTACACTAATCAGAGTTTAAGTGAGAAATTAATATTAAAATAACCTACACTAATCAGAGTTTAAGTGAGAAACTAAAAACAGAGTTTAACTGGGAGAAGAAAAGTCGAAAAATGCAAGACATAACTCCACAAGTTATCTCTCACTTAATTGATAAATCCCAATCGGATAAGACATTCAATAAATTCAAACAAATTGACCCTCTAGACTCTTTTCCCACTAAATCAATAAAAGCTTAACTTTTCAAGGAATACAACCAACAAGGGAATTTAAACCTTTTCAAGGGACACCAGCAATGACACTATTGAAAGGAGCCTTCTATCCACTTATAGCAAATCCTCACCAAGTCACTTAAGATTTGTGCCAAAGAGAATATGCTCCAAACTCAAAGAAATTAGTAAACCCCAAAAGACCAAACCTTGTAAAACAACCAACTAATGTAAATATCAACCTAACAGTAGTATCTGTCATAGGTTAGAGGGCAAGATCAATAAAGGGCTTAGAGATACAACCTTGCTAGATCAAGGACACTAACCCTAACTAATTACAAGCACAAAACGATTTACTCTTCACGCGCTTTCATATGCCCATCAACCTTAGGTCACCAAGGGATCTCACTATAAATACTCATGCATATTCATCTCCAGACGTGTGATCACTACTATTACTACATTACTTTACCAACACATCCCTGAAGCTCTTATCACCTTCTATTTATTGACTTTAAGTATTAAAAGAAATCCTAAAGCTATAGTCTTAGTATTTCTTTTATCTTATAGGTCTAAAGTAGACATTAACCCATCTTCCTTCCAAGAGATGACAAGAGCAATATTTCTCCAGTACTATTGGTACACATGAAGATCACTAAATTTACTTCCAAGATAAAGAGGATTGGATCAGATATTTTATTTTGCCAAAAAAGTCAAGCAAGCTTATCCTATTGGAAGTGCAAGTTGCATAGAGATTGTCATCATCGTATTGATTTATGACTTAGCCTTTATTGATATTGTTTTAGAAGATACAACAAACGCGATTTCACCACGGAAAACAAGCTTTTAGGATTGAAAATTTCCCCTGCAACTTTTGGGTGCAAATTACGAGATTGTTCTTTTGTTTGTTTAGTAGATAACAAATCTTTCAAATGATACCTAACTTCGTAAAATAATAATGCCTAAAAGATGTTCCACTAGCAACCGTCCACCTATATATATAACTGCCCATACCATAATCAACGGCTGACTGCAGAAGTTGTTTCTAGATTTGTAAATAAATAAGTTGGACATATTTTTCAATTTTAGAATATAAATAACGTTTTTATATTTTATAATGCTGAACACAATAATAATATTAGTTCCTTATAAATCGAAAAGAAAAAAACAACATACTCATTAGATTTTGACTCCAACTTTGCATGAAACCATCCACGTGCCGTCACCCTTCCTCTTTTCTCATTTTCTTGTCCCCCATTAATTCCTTGCAACTTAAGAAAAGAAAATTACATATGGAAGTCACTGTCATTTTCAATCACCCACCACCCATAAATGGAAAAACGAAAACCAAAAGAGCAAAGTCCCGGAGAGAGGGGGATAGAAATAACAGGGAGACAAACTGACAGAAAGGGTGTTTGAAAGACAAGATTCATCGAATCTCAAAAGAAAGCCATGGATCAAAGGTGGCCCAGCTCCACTACCGACTCACTGTTTCTTCCTCTCTGCTTACATCTCTTCTTATTAAATTTTTTTTGGTTTTAGGAATCGTTTTTACCTCTGTTTCTTGCCTTTGGAAAATACACCCTTTTTTTTTTCTCCTCTAAACTTGATTTAGACTATATTTCAGCTGAACCCTGTATTATAGATTATGGCATTTGATCAAAATTCAATACAAGAAGATCTTAGACCATTGAATGTAGCTAGAATTGTAACTGAAGAGCCCCAAATTGCGGATGCGGTGGCTGCCACTAATAATACCCGCGGTACAACCATTGACGGGTTTCTTCCCAACTCGCCTCGGGAGCTTGAGACTTATGGTGGTGCCATGCCTGTTCTTTATCCAGCAACGGTGACGGATGCCGGTTTTGCAAGTTTAGGATATGGGAATGTAGTGCCCTTGACACCAGGTGTCCCTGCATGGAGGCCTCACATGCCTATGCCTGTGCCGGTTGGGAATTCAAGTATGAACCTGGTTGGCGGGTTCGGTTATAGTCCGAATTTGGGCAATATGGTGGCTGCTAATGCCGTGCATCAGGTTAGTAATGATGTGGTAGCTGGGCATGGTTATAGTCCTAGTCTGGGCAATAGGATTAGTGGGAATAGGAGTGATCAATTGAGTAATGATAGGGTGACTGTAGGCTTAGCTCATAGTTGTAATATGGGAAACAGGGGTAGTCGTAATGGGAATGAATTAGTAGGTGGGGTTGGTTATAAATCAAATTCAGGAGTTGGAAGTAATGGCAATGGTGCTGATCAGGTTAATGACGAGGGTGGGGATGATTCTGTGTCTGGGAAAAAGGTTAAGTTTTTGTGTAGTTTTGGGGGGAAGATATTGCCTAGACCAAGTGATGGGGTGTTGAGATATGTAGGGGGGCAGACAAGGATTATTAGTGTTAGAAGAGATGTGAGCTTTAATGAGTTTGTGCAAAAAATGGTGGATGCTTACGGGCAACCTGTGGTTATCAAGTACCAGCTTCCTGATGAGGAACTTGATGCATTAGTTTCCGTTTCATGCTCCGATGATCTTGTTAATATGATGGACGAGTATGAGAAAGTGATTGAAAGGTCTTCAGATGGATCTGCTAAACTAAGGGTATTTTTGATTTCGGCTTCGGAACTTGATCCTTCTGGTATGGTTCAATTCGGGGATTTGCATGACAATGGGCAGAAATATGTTGAGGCAGTTAATGTTGTGAAAGGAGCTGCTGGTGGCATCGCAGGTAAGGAGAGCATAGCAAGTGCGACTTCAACACCAAACTCTGACATTAGTGGGAGTGAAGCTGTTGATAGCTCAGGTGCTGTTCAAGGGGATGTTGGTGGACCTCCATCAACAAACTTGTTGTCGCCTAGAGGGAATTCACCTATTTCCGGTGTTCATTTAGGAAGCCCGGCAGTTAATATCGGTCCTCAAACACTTTCGTCCCAACTTGAGTTTGAGTCTGGGAGGACGGTGCGGCTTGTTTCAACACAGCAGCAATTGGGATATGATCTGCAGCAACACTATGCATCTACACATGTTGATCCTCGCCATGAAGTTACAAGCCATACCGAATATATGCAGTTTGCACCTCAAATGGAGTTCTCAAATCCTAAGTTCGTGGGAAATACTGGTTCTGTGTTCAATCACCAGCAGCCTCAAGGAAATGCCCCTCATCAGTACATTCCTGCTTTTAACATGACTATGACTCCCTCCATCTCTCATGTTGTTGTTAGACCAGCAGCGTTTCAGCCGCTGTTGCAACACCAACAAACTCCATTGGAGCATTATCCTGATCAAAATGCATTTGGAACAAGGGTAATTCAGCATCCTGTTTATCAGAGCCACAATATTTATCAGGCCGAGATTCCATCAGCAATGGTTGCAGGAGGTTATACTTTCCATCATACTCCACAAACTGAGCATGTTGTCTTCTCGGATGGATCATTGCAGCCGATCAAAGTAACTACTCCAGCGAAGATCCCCAGTATCGAGGACTGCTTTATGTGTCAAAAGGCATTGCCTCATGTGCATTCTGATCCTTTGGTGCAGGACCAAAGAGATGGTGACGTAACACCTATGGTGAATGCAGATTCTAGTTATCATGGTCTGCATCAAGAAGACTCAATGAGAATTTCATCAGTGAACAAAGTTGTGGTGACCGCACCGATAGGGGATGTCATTGCTCACCAGCAAGCTGGGGTGCGACAACTTGGCCATGTTGATCATCAAGTTGGTGGATTGAAGTCAGAGGCAGTTGGATCCTCTCTAGATCCTGATGCACCATATGGACATGAAGGAAATATTTCCCCAATAACAGATAATTCTGATCACCCTAGGATTCCAGCAAGCCTAGGTTTGATGGTTTTGGCAGGTGAGTTTCAATCACCATATGTTTTGCCAACTCAATACCAGTTCCAAAAGGAGGTTCCACATGTTGAGGCAATTGGCACTCATGCTTTAGAACAGCCAGTGCACGAAACGTCAAGGGTTCCTGCTGTACCTAAAGAAGATATCGTAGACCCTAACCATCTGATCCAAATTGATAGGATGATGGAGACTCTTCAAATGAGCAATGAGCAGAGTAGTTTACCTATTGATAAAACTAGAAAAGAAGATATCTTGGATGAAAAATCTCCACATATAGCTGGGGAAGAGTTGCTATTGGATAATCTAGTAACACATGCACATCCAAAAGTTGGTGTTGAAGTTCAATATGGGAACCCTCCATTTTCTGGTGTTGATTCAGCACATACATTGGGATTCGATGAAGTTTCTTTGATGCAGCAGAAGATTGTACAATGCGAAACCGAAGCTGTTCCTTCTAATGCTAACAGCCAAGCTTACTTTTCACCATCCAATAGAGGTGGAGATGTTTTGGATTCCTCCAACTCACTTTTTAGCAATCAAGATCCTTGGAATCTACAACAACATACTTACTTTCCTCCTCCTAAACCTAACAAAATTCAAACAAAGAAAGAATTATTGGCTCTGCGAGAGGACCGAGACCCTTTTGGAGAGAACCAGGCAGTAATTGGAGGGGAATCTAATATCGAATTGGAAGATGAAGTTTACCAGCCATTAAGCCATTTAAATGAGAATTTGAGTTCAGACCACACACAGTCTATGAAAGGTGAAATATTTGATTTTTTAGTTTGTATATAATTTGGCATTTATCACTTCATGTTTGGAGTAAATGTTCATTGTTGTTGCCTTCATTGCCAAAGGCTCAGGTGAGGAACTCATCAAGGAAGAACTACAAGCTGTTGCTGAAGGAGTAGCTGCTTCTGTTTTCCGGTCCTCTACTGATTCAAATCCTGACGTTCCAGCAGAGACCAATGCATCTGGTAATGGAGGCTATCAAGACACAAATGTTTTACCCAGTGACATTAAACTGCAACACAAAGCTAAATTTGAGGTGTGGAATATAAGATCCTTTCGATTTCCATTTGTATGCTCATTTCGTCACCCCACCTTCCCCTTGCCTTCTTTTATCTGTGACTGCCTTCTCCAGATCCATTTATTGAGCTGTCCTTCATACTATTTTTCTCAACTTAGGAATTAAAGACTAAACAGCCAGATAGAACAAATTTTGGTCTTCGAGTTTCGGATGGCATTGGTGGCTTGCAGGTTGAACTTTAAGTACTGGTTTTATGTGATGTTTGTGCTTCTACTGTTAACTTCTATTGCCCATTAAAGCAGCTATATATTTATTTGGCAGGTTATAAAAGACAGAGACCTTGAAGAGCTGTGGGAGCTTGGTTCTGGCACCTTTGGTACAGTTTATCATGGGAAGTGGCGGGGTACTGATGTTGCAATTAAACGAATAAATGATAGATGTTTTGCTGGAAAACCCTCTGAACAAGAACGCATGGTTTGGTTCTATCCTTTTCTCTTTGCAAGCTCCTAATTTTTCAAATTAGTTCCATCCTTGTAATTTCACAGGCTAACAACTTGTACCGTGGTTAACGCGTATGATTAGATTGATGATTTCTGGAATGAGGCAATTAAGCTTGCTGACTTGCATCATCCCAATGTTGTGGCTTTCTATGGTGTTGTACTTGATGGTCCTGGTGGTTCTGTAGCAACAGTGACGGAATATATGGTTAGTGGTTCTTTAAGAGATGCTTTACAGAAGAGCGAGAGGTACTAAAAGTTTTGTTTGCTATGCTAAACAATTGTGATTCAGTTGTACATTTATTTGGCTATAAATAATAATTGGATGACTTGCTGTTTCCAGGAACCTTGACAAGTGCAAGCGGCTTTTGATTGCCATGGATGTGGCCTTCGGAATGGAGTATTTGCATGGAAAGAATATAGTGCACTTTGATTTGAAGAGTGATAATTTACTTGTCAATCTTCGAGATCCTCACCGCCCAATATGCAAGGTTCGTACTTAGGCCCGAGTTTCATTTGCAATTCCATATCTTGAGTCCTACATTACTTTTAATGTTTTCTAAATTTCATTCTGAACTCATTCAATTGTTTGGTTCTCATATACCTAGTTTCCGTTACCAGGTTGGTGATTTGGGGCTATCAAAGGTGAAATGTCAAACTCTAATATCAGGTGGTGTGCGCGGAACACTTCCATGGATGGCGCCAGAACTTCTGAATGGCAGCAACAGTCTCGTGTCGGAAAAGGTTTGTGATTACCACTTAGTCTAGTACCCTCCTCTATCATGTAAATGCTCTTTTCCCCCTACATATAGGTAGTTAATAGTGTTGATATTTCCTCGAATTTAGGTTGATGTGTTCTCGTTCGGTATTGTGATGTGGGAGCTTCTCACTAGAGAAGAACCATATGCAGACTTGCACTATGGGGCTATTATTGGTAAATTGCCTTTATTTATAGATGTAAATCATGAGTTCCTTTCTTTGTGCTATGGCGGATCACAGTTTATATCCAACCATCATTGTTTCAGGTGGTATTGTGAGTAATACACTGCGGCCAGCGGTTCCAGAATCATGTGATCCCGACTGGAGATCATTGATGGAGAGATGCTGGTCATCAGAGCCATCAGAGAGACCAAATTTCACCGAGATCGCGAACGAGTTACGGTCAATGGCTGCTAAAATTCCACCACGTAAAGGACAAAGCCCATAATCCTCAGTCTGAAAATGAAATTGAACAATCTGCTCATAGGTCATAGATGTGTTTCCGAGGGAACTGACTTTTTCCCCACTGGTTTTTTTATATAGATGGTTTCATACAAATCTTGATTGCGCTGTGAATACAGTTCCATATAAGTGGAGAATGTTTTCCTTTTTTTTTTTTAATTGTAAAATCTTACATCATTCTTCAATCAAACAAGGTTGAATTTACTTGCTTAACACATACAAAATAAATATATATTAAATATATAATATATTAAGATAATTAAATAAAAAATTTAAATAATATAATTTTTTTTAAAAATAACAGCTTAAAATGGGGTTGGATTAGTTTTTATTATTATAAATATGAGTATTTTAAAGCCATATTTTGAGTTGGGCTGAGTTTAAGTAAGTATAAAATGTTTTAAGCTTAACTCAAACTCGACCCGGCTCAACTCATGAAGAGTTCTAATATATTGTATATTAACTTAAACTTAAATGAGTTTATCGTGACCAAATTCTTTAATAAGACTAAAAGTAAATCAAAATTTAAAATAAAATTGTATAATTATAAAGATATTCAAAATTTTCTTTTTTCACTTTAAAATAAAAATATCCTTATAAGTGTGACTAACTTTGTTTAGGTTTTCAATATTCTTCATATTTCATTAAAATTTTTAATTAAATTTAATTAATTGCATAGTCATTTTATTAATTAAGGATTTTTTATTTTAAAAATTTATGAATAAATTAAACTTAAATTTGAAATTTTGTTCCTCCGTACTTACGCGATTTTTGACTCCGCCATTTTCTTCCTCCATACTCTTTCATGTAGGCGATTTTTCCACTTTCCGATGACATTAAGAATAAAGATACCGCGTAGCACTGAGCCGCCATCCATACTCAAGGCATGCCTTACCTACTATTTAACATTTGTTTATTTATTTTATTTAATTTCCACCATTTCCTTCCCACTTCTCTTTTCCTTCTCTTCATCTTCCAGAAATTCTCCATATAAGAAAAAGCATCATCCTTTTTTATCCCTATCCCAATCCAAATTCCAAAATCCTTTCTTTTCTTTCCTGTTTTGGTTTCCTTTCCCATGAAAAATTCTCAAGAGAATCCAATCTTCATGCAAGCAGAAGTTGAAGATGGAGGAGTTTGGGGTAAAGGGTGTGGTTGTTTTAATCTCTTCTGCCTCAAACGGCGCCGATCATACAACCACATCGATGAATCCGATACCTTACTGCACCAGAGAGGTGAACAACACACGGAGGAATGGTGGAAATGCAAACTGAATAAACTGAAACAATTCTCGGAGAAAGTAGCAGGGCCAAAGTGGAAGAACTTTATGAGAAAGATGGGTGGATATTGCGATAAGCGGAAAGATCAAAAGAACAGGTTTCAATATGATCCTTGTAGCTATGCTCTCAACTTCGATGAAGGCGATGATAAAGAAGCAGATGATTTGCTTCGTGGTTTCTCTTCCAGGTTTACGGCTCCATTTGAACATGATAGGCAACGAGTCCCCTCAGGATTGTAAAATAATTATACGGATTCAACATGTCTGCACATTGTTTTACGTTTATTCTATGTTCTTTTAGAATCCATGTTTAAGTACAGTAATATTCTTTTGTTTCTTGCAATCCTAGGAACCTGTTTGATGCATATTTGATTTCAAGGAAATGGGTATATTATAATGTCAATTAATTGGTAAAAACATGTTATATATGACCAAGTAGATAATTACATTATAAACCCACGACTTATTGAAGTCGTTCTTGTACATACATAGGAAAGCATGAGCCAAATGATTACAGAACCATCTAGCAAAGCTATATTAATGCTATGCAGAGAGCTTTTCTTTTGCTTACATTAAGGCTTCATCACTGGTTTAACCTGCATACTTCTTTTCCAAATTAAAATCGACAAATGTTCTCGTGAAAAGCTCATTTTCATCAAGACACATATACATCATTAGCAGCCTACTTCTCACGTTTGCTCTTCAGAGAAGTGGAGGGGTTATTATGCCAATTCCTTTTTCTTTGGTTTATAAACCAATTATTAATCTGCTTCAACTGTAATCCTGTTTTCTGTGCTAATCTTGCTTTGTCTTCTTCCTGAAGCAACACTTTATCAGAAAACTGTTGAAAAGAACACATTTTGAGGATCAGAACTACCTGAGAAATACATCACACTCACTGTTGGGTAAGGCCATTTGGAATGTGACTGCCACCATGCTTTTAAAATCAAGGTGGTGTCACCAGGTAGCTTTCCAGCTCTTCTCTTGCGCAGAATTTCCTCTCTAACGTCCACAATTTTCTCTTTGTAACCCTTAAAAGACACGAATTTTTAGTTGCAGAATACAGATCAAGCCAGTTTACTATTTAACTTTTTAAGAAATCCCACCTGTTTCAATTCGTGCTTAAGTTCTTGCCTAACATGTTCCATTAAGGATCTCTCAGTTTCTGATGGGACAAGAGGGCCAAATCCCATGCTGTCAATCCCATCGAAGCTTCCATCAAACAAACTGTGATCATTATCTACAACTTCATCTTCATCATCAGACATTGTTGCACCTGTGCCTTCACCTGGAGATACACCTGTTCATGCTTCATAGTTTAGCTCTAAGTTTTTTCACTTCAATCTACAGTTAATGCAGTAATACCAAACAGGACAAATTCATTATTATGAATGAGAGTAACAAGGAAAGCTATCTGTAGAATTCAAAGACTTAAGTCCAACTCCTATGGATGACATAGCTACATCACAATATAAAGATGCATTGACATGTTACTTTTACTTTCTTCTATCAACTCCAAAACAGTATTTACAGTGCAGAGAATCATTTACCTGTTAAACTTTGAAGTGATTGCTCAAGATCCCAACAAGACATAACCGCTTCCATTGCATGAACACGAACATGTTGTTGCAATTCGTCTTTAAAGAAACCAAGCAATAGCACATAATTTGCCTACATTAAAGGGAAAACGAAAGAGAGAATACTCAAATGAAAAAGATGACATTACTGATCACATACACATGTTTTATAAGAAAATTACCCTCAGTTGAGTTCCATAATTTTCTTGAACAGGGTTAAATTAAAATTTTACCTTTAAACAGTCGCCTACTGCTGTTAAATAAAATATACTTAAATGCAAATAATTAGCCATCAAAACTTGAATACAACAAAAAGAAAATCAAAACAGAACAAGTCAGTAGATCATAAACAAAGGAACAAAGAATAAGGGGAAAATAAAACTACGAATCCAAGGGTCAACGGTGAGTACCCAAATCTGGAAAGAAGAAGAGAAAAAGGGGTTACCATGAAGTGATCGAGTTCATGGTGAGCAGCCCCAGCAGTAGGTGATGATGAGTACTTAGCCGAGACATCTTGGGACCTAGCCAACTGAGCATCGATCTTAGGGAGCTGGTCAACAGGCGTGGCAACACGTAGACAAGCCACGTGGCCTTCCAACAACTGGGGGTACATGGGATGCCCTATTATCTCGGCCTTGCATTTAGCTGGGTCGAAGTTGGGAGGTGAAGAGGGTTGGTTAAAAGCAAGGGTTTGCATGTGTTCACTATGGTGGGAGACAAAACCATCAAAAGCCATGTTTGAAGAGGTTTAAGTTTTGGTAAAGAAGAAGATCAAAGGAGAGAGAGATGTAGCTATGAAGAGAGAAAAAAACACCAAAGCAGGGTTGTTGGAGAATTGTGAAATAAAAGAGACGGGGAGATCTACTATGACGCAGGAGGAACAGCCAATGATGTTTGAGTTAAAATTTCTTGGTCTACTGGTTGTTAATTTGGTTGGCGTTTTCATTATTATAATTTCATTTGGGCTTTGGCACTTAGGCCTACAGGAAATGGGGAACATACAAAGGTTTAGAGATATCAAGCTTTAAATATATAATATATATTATATATTGAGTTTGAGCTTATAGACATAAAATATAAAACATTATTAATTTTGGTTATCAATTAATCTATAATAATTCGAGTAATTACCTGATTTTAAATCAAATTAATTGATAATCGAAATTTTAAAAAACTTTTAATCGACCTCTAACCAAATTAATTTCAATGACTTTGTAATTATTGGTAAATCCTCCACACTAAACTGTGGCCGACATTAGACATATTCATAGGTCACGCCAGATTAAGTTTAGACAAGATATTTTAAAAAAAAATTTATATGCATAAACTTAGCTTTAACCTAAAATATGAACTCAAAATTTTGTCCAAATCCAACTATCATTATTTGAGCTTAACCTAGCCTGTCCAGATTATTTTCTTTGTTGATTGCATTTCATTAAACAACAAAAATTGCAACCGTTTAATGAGTCTTGCCTTCATGAATTATAAACCAATTCGTTGAATTCACAGTTCTAGACCTAAGCCAATAATAGAACCTCTACATTATATTCTAGGAATTTGCATAAACTTAATTTTGACCTAGAATATCAACTCAAAATTTTACCCAAATCCAACTATCATTATTCAAGCAAAGCCTAGCCTGCCCAGATTGTTTTCTTCGTTAATCGCATTTCATTAAACGAAAAAAATGCAACCGTTTGATGAGTTCTACACAAATCACAGCAGATTTATAAACTGCTATCAATTCGATCATATTTATAAACAGGTAGACAAACAAATTAAAAACTTTGAATTGCTAGACTTTGGTATTTAACTAAGTTGATTCATACAAATACAATTATATAGTGTAAGTCGAATTTAACATCAGCAGCCCTATTCCCATAGTCCAGACTGAAGCTTTCTCTGTATAGGAGAAGAAAAATCTTGAATTGCTGGAATGGGGTTCCTCTTAATTGTTTAATGCATAGATGTTATATGTTTGTGTTCTTCTCTTTCTAAAAATGCAAGATTACAGACAAGGAGTTTGTACATGCAAATGAGGGGAGGCTAAAGAATGAATATATATATATATATATAAAAATAAATAAATTGATATATAGATGTTTTAAGGCAGAGTAGGTGACATTGAAGGCTTGGTAACTTGGAGCTCGCCACAGTCACTGATATAAACAGTTTTAAGAGGCCTGTTCCATAACGTGCGCCCTTTTTGTGCTCTTTCATCTCCGAAGAATTCAGCCAAGTCATTTAGTTGCCGAATTCTTTCTGATGGTTTGTACGTTGGGATGGAAGCGATCGCAGTCACAACAGCCAACCCTGAAATGAAATAACAACAATCAAAGGTGGCATTATTTCTTCGAAACCTAGACAATTCAAAAGAGTATACTTCCAAGAATTCTTCGATTTTGAAGGAGGACATATACTTCAAGTTCAGAATGAACTATAAATACATATGAGGTTTCACAGTAATATCAGAGTTTCAGAAGTACAAGCATGTTAGGAATAGTATGCATTTTGCTAGAAAGGCAAATGGAAACAGACACGCGAATATGCATCATCGAAACAGTATAAGAAATCTAAACTTGTTTATATCTGATAATAGAGAGAAATCTTGTATTTCTACTTACAGTGTTAGGATGTTTTAAGATTACAAGTAGGTTTTCTATAAGCGATCTTGACTGCCATGAAACATAGAGAGATGCCCTACTAAAATTATGGGCATTTGAGCTTAATGAATCAAAATTAGGCACCAAAAGCCACGGCAAAGCACTGAAAGCAATGCACTATAGCCTATATTACTTAGGCTTAGATGTGAATGTTGGATATAAGCATGCATTCAATACAAAGATGCTCAATTTTTTAAAGTTTTATTTTCTCTGTATATTTAAAGAATCATACACCTGTACCCCTGTCTGACTATATATGTCAAACACGAGTGTTGGATATAGATACTATAAAGAAAATAAAGAGTTGGAGTAACATAACCCCTTGAGCATTGATGGAGATGCCATCCAAATGCATTTCTATTTTATTATGCTGTTCACCTAAAGCTTATAACTGTGTGGGAACTATACACTCCAAAAATAAGAATTAAACTTGGTACAGTTCCAAATAAGTGTTTTCCAAGATATACATTCCTAAATTCTAAATCCTAATTCCGGCAAAACCATGTCCCCAGTTTTGACAAGAGTTTGAAGCTTTGATCAGAGTTGTTGCATCAAGATAAATGCAGAAGCACATGTTAACCAGAATAGAAGCAAACCATTAGAAATCAATATGCATCAAAGCAGCAAGGCTTGTATAAGGATCCAGACTTATGTTCAATAACTGATTGAGATCTTGTAGTTCTCCACTGAAAGTTCACGAACATGCATCTTAAGATTACTCAATCCATTTTACTATGTCATCTAGCTTAAGATCCTATATTACTCAGACTGGGGTATGTTCAACTTTTTCTAAGGTTTTTTCATGTATTTGGAGGAGGGACATACTTTTGTCCGAATATGCATCGGATATGAGTGTCGAATACTAGTACTTTAATACTATAAACTACTGCAATGAGATCGCAATGAGGAGGTCATATTTTCATAAAGACAAGGGCATTCAAAGACGATGACATGCAAACCTTAACACAGAGACCACAATTTAGACTACAGTCATGATATATAGAAACCAGTCCTCTGCTAAATAAAAACTATGACATTTAATCTCAACAAATCCAAATTTCAGATATATTTCTTCAGTTATTCCTTAATTTATTCCAAGATTATATATAATCGTGATCTGTTATGGAATTCGACAAGACTAGACACCCAAAAACCACATAAAATGGAACTAATTTCAACAATTTCAGACATAAAATAGAGACCAAAACCTTACCTTCAAGCACGGTCCCAAAAACAATGTTGTTGTTATCGAGTTGAGGACAGGGGCCAGGCCCTGTAGTAATCAAGAACTCAACATTCCTATACTCAGAATCAAGCTTAACTTCATCGTCGTCGTCGTTCTCTGACAAACAAAGGGAAACGACACCGGGCCTTGAATGTTTAAGCAAGAAGGCCTTAGAGTCGACAGTCTCAGTGTTCCGAGGCAAGTCCAAGGCAGGGGGCAAACGGACTTCGCCGTATTCTCTACTGCGGCCTTGGCGTCCAGCTTGGAAGAACTGCCCAGGGAATATTTTGTGGACGAGGGTGTTTTTGTAGGAGGAAGAGGTGCACATGCGCTTGAAAGTGGAGACAGTTAGAGGAAGGAGGTTGCCGTAGAGGCCGAGGACTAGGCGGCCTAACGGAGAAGGGTCGGAGCATAGAGGGATGCTGTCGGCGGCAGTAGCGTTGCGGAAGTAGGTCGGGCAGAGGGAGAAGTCAAGGTAGACCCGGTCGGTTATGTTGGTGTCTAGTTGAGGTGGTAATGAGAGAGGGGTGGTGGGGAGGGTAGTGGTGAGGGTGGAGGAGAGGAGAAGAGAGCGGCGAGTGAGGGTGGTAGCGGTGAACGAAGAAGAGAGAAAGGGTAGAGGATGGATTGGTGATAGAGGGGAGGCCATGAGAGTAGTGAAAGGAGCAGAAGGAGATTGGAGTGGTTGGAACTTGGAAGCTAGGGGGAGAGCGGGGCCTACACAACTATTCTTTTTAGTTTATTTTTTTTCTTTTTCAATTTTAATATAATGTTATAAAAAATTACAAATAATATGGAAAGTGAATCTATCTATACAAGGTAAACTATCAAAATAGTTATTTTTATTTATCTCAAGTTATATTTTAGTCACTTATGTTTGAAATGTTACGTTTTGGTCACTTACGTTATCGCGTTGTAACGTTTTAGTTACTGAGTCATTAATTGCCGTTAACGGTATATCTATAAACTGACGTGGCATATCAAATCATCAATTCAAACAAAAATTTTAGGTTAATTTATACAATTGGTTTCCATATTTTTTCGTTTTGAGCAATTTAATTTTTTTCTTTTATGTTCTATTCACTTTCTCTCTTTTTTTTTTCCTTTATTTTCTATTCTCTTTTGCGTCTCCCTCTATTTTCCTCCCTTCTCCATTTCTTTTAATGTAGTTTTTCTATGTTTTCCATTTGTTAAAGCTAGTCCCTATACTTTTATTTTTTTGAACAATTTAATTTTTTTCGAGTGAGGTGAGCTTGTGGACTAGTTTTAACAAATGAAAAACATAGAAAATTTACGTTAAAAGAAATAAAGAAGAGAGGAAAACAGAGGGAGAAGCAGAATAGAATGAAAAAAAAAAAGAAAAAGAAAAGAAAGTTAAAAGAACATAAAAGAAAAATATTAGATTGCTCAAAATGAAAAAATATAGGGACTAATTGTATAATTTAACCTAAAATTTTCATTTGAAATGATGATTTAACGTGTCATGTCAGCTTTCCGTTACACCATTAATGACAATTAAAGACTCAGTGACAAAATGTTACAACACGATAACATAAGTGACTAAAACGTAATATTTCAAACAAAAGTAACTATTTTGGTAGTTTACATATCTATATAATATATTCACTATATAAATAATAGGTATATTAAATTTAAATAATATTTAGCTGTGATACGAGCCATTAAGGATCTACTTCAACGTTTTTGAATGGTTCAGATTACACATATCTTCAAAGAAGGCAACAAACTAGCTGATAGTTTGGCAGCATTGGCGTTCTCAAGACCTTTGAAAAGATTTATATTCATGCAACCATCAGATAAAACGCTTCAACTATTACACCATGATTATTCTGAAATGGGTTGGCCTCGAGTGATGATATTTTTTTTTCATTTATCTATCTATTTCTTGCTTTTAACCAAATAATTAAGTATTTTCACTTTCTATATAAATTCCAGTATTATGTATTCAATTAAATAAATTTTCTTTTAAATATTATTTTATGAATTTTATTTTAATTGTGAGCTTAGTTTTTATTTATATCCAATATTAATTTTAATTTTTTAACCTTTTAGATTAAACAAGGTTAAAATTGTCTTTTACAATTAATTTTTTAAATCTTATTAGTGTGTATATATATTATATTTTCAGCTCTCATGAGTCTTTTACAGTAGTAAATAGGGTTTATTTATTTTTAATTAAGTTAATAATCTTTGAGATTCATTTTTAAATTCTTTTAAAAATAAAAGAACATAGTTTTGACAAAAAAAAATTAGGGTGAAATTGCATCAGTTTAAAACTTTGATATTTTATATTGATTATTGTGAATATTAGGCAGTATTATGTTAATTAAATATAATATAAAATCAGCTCTTATGGAAGTCACTAAAATTAATAGAGGGAATTTAAGTATTTTTGAAAATATATTATAAATAATTATGCATGTAATGTTGGTTTAGTTTTTAGTTAAATAAGGATGAAAATAGATCTTTTGTTGTGTGTTGTAATTTTAATGTCTCACTAATTAATTCAATTTGTTTTACATGTTCTAACATTTCTTAATTTTTCGTCCAAAAAATTTCTTATTTTCTGCCATTTTTATATAGTTCTATCTCATGTAGTAACTCATTTACTTTTGATTGTTTACATATACCTCCTTGAATCAGTGATTGGAAGCTGCAAATTTTCATAGAACTACGGTTTAAGCTCTCTCACATATGGGTAAGAAAATCACTTGAATTCGGGATGACCATTGACGTGAGTTTGAAAATGAAGAATTTGCTATTTTTTGGGATAATGTTGGGATATCGCGTGACTCTTTAGCTCTAAACAAATTGGGGTTATGTCTAGTTTAAGGGTCGTCAATACAAGGTTACCTAATCTTCCATACATTAAATTTCAGGAATTTGAAGAATTTTCTATTGCATGACATATGTGGATATACGTAGACAAGCAATATGTATCAATACATAGCCCATGTCTAGTGCCCATTGGTTTGTTTTTGACTGTTTTGAGCCTTCTAAAACTCGTATTTGGATATTGATATTTGCAGCCACTCATGAAGTGTTTTTATTTTAAAATAATTTTACAACCTTCAAAATGATTTTTATCTAAATTATATGATTTTATTAAATTGTTTCAAATTTTGATTTATTACAAAATTTTGAGATTTTAGCTATGTATGGTTCAATGGCATCTCTCTCCAGTATCAAACATTGGTGCAGGTAAGAGGTGTTACGGAGGAAGCTTAAAAGACTTGTTGGTGACCATGGAGGTCTAGATGGCCAATATTAAGTCTATCGTTTATGATGTCCTGACTCAAGTGGAGGCACCAAAGACTTTCTTTATGAGGTGAAGTCTACATGATGAAGTCCTATAAAGAGCTAAAATCACAACTTTATAAAAATCTGAAAGGAACCTTGAATTTTAGTACGATGCATTTCCCCAAGGGTGTCCTAAAACTCCTCCATTGGATTGTAGTACGAAATAATATTATCTAAAGATCTCTAACAAAGTAGGCATATGTCAAATGTGAATACCCCTCAAAGTTACGGGCATAACATTTGGCATAGAAACCCAATCTTGATTGAAATAAATACCACGATTTTGATATTTTTTTTCAATGAAATTATCACATAGTTTGCTTAATGGATACAAAACACCCACATCTAAGCACCTAATGCAATGACTCCTTATGTAATAGCAAACACTAGTTTTACCTATGGAGGTAGTGATTTGTGGCAGTAGATGGCAAAGTTGCTTTGTTGTCTATTTCATTAGGAACTGTAGATTTTTTTGGTCCATAAAATTCATGCATTTACAATTCATACGATAGTATTGATACTTCTGAAAGGTATTTTATTTTCTTGTAATTTGCGTTTATATTAACTAAAGAAAATATTGGTTTTTGTTTCCCTTGTGGCGAGCCTTGAAGAGGAGGGATATTTCAAGTATCCATTTAAGATAATGTCTTTTAAGACTATTCTGGATGTATGATTCAATTTTAGTAGTAATATTCCATTTCATTTGGAAAATGCAATAAGATGTTTGGGGTAATATAAGTGATTGAGAGGTGGTAACTTATATCATATGAGGGAATTTTGTGAATAGTTTTATTGCTATTGATGGGTGGCTTTACGATTTCTTATAGGCACATACATCCCATGTAATTCAATTTTATGGTTCTTTATTATTTATACATGGCCTTCTTTTCTTAGATGCTCATTTTGTATGAGCTTTTAGTTTAATATTTCTATTTAGTTAATGTGATTATTGGCAAGAACTTATTGAATCCGTCATTTAGGTTCATAATAAATTAAAAGTTTTTTTACTATTCAACCTAAAACCTTGAGCATTGTACAAGGACATAGGGGCAACCCATTACCTCTTGGGTGAAATTGTAACAACATGAGCATTCTTCCTTGCAAGAATTATCATAGTAAGGTATTAGCTAGGAGGATTTGAAATGTATTATGGCCTTAAGATTTCTAAGGATAAGCTCGGGACCCTAATGTTTGTTTGATTTAGTTTGGAATTGCTATTATGCATGACTTTGAAAGTGTGATGATATTATGGAGGAGCGTCTTTATTAGAATTTTTTTGCTTCTCACTTCAGGTAATTAACAATAATTTTGTGTGAACTTCTAAAAATCTATTTCATGCAACTAAACAAGGAAATTTTGAGGCTTGGATACAATATCCTTTACATGTAAGATCGATTGCTTATGCAATTTGAGATCTTCATTTTGGTTAATCAATTGTGGAAGCTTTTACTAGAGGGGATATTCCTAGCCCAATGGATATCACTTACTTTGGTGTTTTATCAGTGGTGGTATACATTTGGGTTACGTACTAATGAAAATCATTATACTAGAGCCCTTTTTTCTATTATTTATTTCTACTTTATATTTAATATCGAGTTGGTTATTGTTGCTACCTTAAGTTGCTTATTTGTTTAACACAAGAAGTGCAATGGAAGTGCTAGATTGTAGTGGCCACTACGGCTTAGCATTGCGATAAACTGTGCCAACAAAACAAAAATAACACCAAGGTTTTTTACGCAGTTCTGTTTCCTTACGTCTACAAAAGCCTAGATTAGTGAGAAATTCCACTATCCTCTCATTGAGAACTTGGGAAGTAAACACTCTTAACAATGCTTACAATACAACCTTTGCACTCTCTCACTAAAATAGTTCCTAAATGAACAGATTCAAGTGTTCTCAAGAAGCTTCTTACAAAACCTAGACAACCCATACAAAATATTCAATTCATCTTGCTAACACAGAATCTAAGTGAATACAAAGTAACACCTTGAAAATAACTATTACAATCACAATAATCAAAGTACAATCAATCAATTGAAGATCTGAATTCCAAAACAACTACATAGTTTTCATCGATCCTTTATGTTTCAAGGGATTATTTGATTCACTCGTATCTAATCTAATATTCAAATTACCAAGGATTGATTTCCATAAATGGACCAAAGTATCTTAAATAAAACAACAGATAACCAGGTCCAAAGATTTCTTCATTAAATTGTCAAACCAAATAAGAGAAATATTAAAACTACCTCAGTGGCAGTCTACAGTTGATACTGCCGAGTGCCAGTCAACAACTATCGGCTCATTTTGCCTCAACAATTACACCAACAACTGAAATGGAAAACAAATGTTTCGTGGGTCAAAAACACCAAATCTTATCTCAATCGTCATTTATCAACATCACTCGAAGTAAGTTCCTTGGCTTGGACGGGGCACTTAATCTGTGTTGCTATTAGTGGATCTTGAGAGAATATGTTCAATGAAATAATTTCTTAGATATCTTATCGCATCCCTAAATGTTAGACCCATTTTTTCTGGTAAACCCCAATTCACTAATCATTTATTTGGTACCTACCGAGTATCAAGAACTACCATGCTAACCCTTTTCCGGGGATTCCATCCACAAACACAAAGTTTATGGTTGACTGATATTGTACACCATCATTTAGCTATTTCATTTTTTTCTCCTTACTGGTCATATGTATAAAACTAACTTCGAATTAGTTATACTTTGAGAATCCATATATTTTTTTTCAATAGAAAAGAAAGGGAGAGCTTTTAGATATTGTGTGTCTTAAGATACTATAACCAATTAAGGTATGGATTCAAACAAAAAATAAAAAAAGGGATACTCTCATGTTTTTGTTAGCCTTTTGGCGACATGGTCGAGTGATAAGGTGGGAGATTGCAAATTCTTATTCTTCAATTCAAATATTGCTAATTCATGGGGCTGCCAAGTTCCCAATTCTGCACACATGAGAGAAAACAATCTTTTAGAATCACGAAGCTATAGCTTTTTCATCTCGAATGATAGGAGACATTTCTACTTTACATAGGTAAGAGAAATAGTCCTTGGAATATAATCATCCCCTTCTTCTCATCTTAACACATATATTTGTCAATTACAAAAGAAACAAGGATTTAGATAAACAGATTGCAAGTTTGTCATGTCTTTTCTGTTTGTAATTCGAGTACCGCTATTGTCATGTTTCATTGAATCTGGCAATAAATTTATATTTCTATCTATATTTCATCGACGATATTAATTAAGGACTTGGCCATTTTCAGAAAACAATAAACTAAAATATGATGTCCTCCATATTCCTGCCTCTGTTTCACATATGAAGAAAAACCAGAGCCGAATACTTTTGGGGTTAATATATATAGTAATCCTGATCCATTGTTCATATTTATATCATATGAATTGCCAATGAGTTCTTGCTATATAACATATCATTCACTACAGTAAAACAAGTTTTTAGTGGCGTTTTTATTGGCGTTTGGATTGAAAACGCCGCAAAATGTAAAACAATAGCGGCATTTTTCTCATAAACGTTGCAAAAGGTAAAGCAATAGCGTCATTTTTCATAAACGCCGCTAAAGATAAAAGGCGTTTTTCCCAAAAGGTTCTTTTTTCTCAGAACTGGTATCAGCAAACCTCCATAAAAACCTAAAAGGTAAAGTACTTCGTTTCCTTTATCCTCTCTTTCCCATCAGCCGCCGTAAGCTTTCCATCATCACGGTGGTCTGCTCCTTCATTCGGCGACCTCCTACCGCCTCCCCTTGCTCGTCATTGCAAAACCTCACTCACTTACGTTGGCTCGTCCGTACCCTTAGCCACTATCTACCTCCACTTTAACGCCGTTCTCTGTTCTACACTTTGTTTACTTCTCTCTTTCCCTCTTCCTTCCGTCATCTTCATTGCTCGTTCTTCCGTCTTTGCTGCTTTTTACTCCCTTCACCGCCTCTCTCTCGTTTTATTTTATCTTTGTTTATCTTTTATTCGTTTTTGGTACTAATTTACTTCTTTTTTTCAGAAGTTTGCTTTGAATTTGAGCAAATTTAAGGTATTTATTCCTATGTCTAAACCCTAAAGCTCAGGCCTTTTCTTTCTCAACTATTGAAGGTTTCTTACTTTCTTAGATATTTTTCCCTCCATCTACAGCTCTGGTATTTTTTCTCTCAAAACCCATTTATTGAACCTGTTTTTTTGCTTCTTTCTCGACATAAATAATGTTTCCATTTTGGGTTTATCTTTTTCGCTCTTTTCGTTTAATGCATGACCGATTATATTGTTGAACCCCAACGGCGTTGTCAATATTTTGAACTTTTAGTGGGATAAAGTGTTCTATATTCGATTAATTCAATATTTTGGTTGGTAAAATTTTTTCTCAAAATGAGGAATTTTGCATATTACGTGTAAAAAGAACTTTCAAAAGAGTTTGCTACTTGAGGCTTTGTATCCATTTACATTCTTTTCTACAAAGATCTGTTGAAATATGCAACAATTTTTCTTCAAATGACAGTTTTTACTAGGGAAGAGAATGTATGTAGGGCTATGTTCTTGATTAGCATACTGGAAACTGATTCTTAGATTTCAGTTTTGTTTATTTTTCCCTCTTCTATTTTGTTCAGAAATTCACTTTTTTTTTCTTGAATTCAGTAAGAGTACTGTAATAAATAAATAGATAAATCCTAAAATAGTTATAAGATAATCCTTAATCAGTGATTAAAGTCATCGCTTACATGACCCATTATCTGTTTCCTGGTAACCTTGAAGAGTGGGAGTTGGTGTTTCTTCAGTTTGTTGAATGGCATCCACTCTATTTTTGTTGAGTTATGAATATGTGTTGATTTTGTGGAAGACTTCGCAATTCACATAAAATCAATTGTAGAAAAGAAGAAAAATAAAAGAAGGAAGAACAGAAAAAAAAAACTAAGATTTTTGAAAAATAAAAGAACGATAACATTTGATACCGAATTCCAGACCTTAAACACAAAAGCAAAGCACAGAACCAGAGATACTAAATTCTAATTACTGCAAATTCTCACAATTAAACTCTTAAATTTTTGGGGTGTTATAATTTGAGTATTTGAGGGTAAAACTAAATTATCATTTATATTTGTTATAGCAGTGTTTTTAAAATATAATTTATCCCCAGGCGACATATATTCTATAGTACTTATAGGTTTAGAAGTACTTGCATTACTTATCTTTTCTATCATCCAATCTCTTTGTATTGATAAATCTCTTAAATTTAATAATTTTGGTTGTATTTCAGTAGTGAATTTATTAGGTTCAAAGAGTTCAATAATTTTATTATTAATTTCTTTGATCTCTACTTCTGCTGTATTAGTATATTCATTAATAAAAGTCCAACTTACTGCTAGATCTTCTGCTAAATCATTAATTTCAGAATTTTTTGTCTGAATTCTAAGACATAAACATTCTTCTATCAGAGGATCTGTAATAGATATGAAGTAATTTGGTTTAACTTTAAGTCCTATTACTCCTGTATGTAAATTTGATTGAATTCCTCCAATAAGTGCTTTTATTGGATTTTCAAATCTTTTATCTAATAAAACTGCTATTATTGGTATATCATGACCTTTTCTAAACAAAGCTCTTATTATTATCATTATTATTCCTAAATGTATATATCTAACTTGAGGATATATATTTTTTAATCCTCTTAATTTTATCTTTAGTAAATAATGAGATTTCTGTTAATTCTCCTCTAATATCTTTAGCTACCGTATTACCACTTATTTTTTCTATATGTCTTTAACACCATATCCTATATTTAGATATTTTATAAATTTCTTCTTTAGAAATATGATTTTTATTTATTTTTTTTATCATTTCATCTGAAAAGTCTTTTTCTTCTCCGATTATATTTTCTAATTTTATATCTTGTTCATTTTTAGGAACTTCTTCTAATTGATTATTAGAACTATTTCCCATATTAAACATAAATATATATTCTTCTTCATCTGTGTCAGAATCTGTTTCTGATATTAATTCGTATAATATTTCCTCAAGATTTATTTCCTCTTCTGAACATATTTCTAAATCTTGTTCTTCAAGTGTTTTAATAATTTTTCTTGCACTTTTTCCTTTATTAGGACAATTTGGTGCTATATGTCCTTCTTCATCACATATAAAACACTTACATATTTGTTTTTTTTGGTTTTTTAGAAGTTTTTCTTCTAACAAATATTTTCTTTTTATTATAACCAATATTTTTTCTGTTTCCTGGTTTACATTTAACTAGCTTATATCTTCTATATTTCTTTTTATGTTTTTAATAAGTATTAGGACATACCGGTTTAGATCCAAATTCCCATTCATTTTCTAAAATTTTTTTACAGTACTTATTACTTAATTTATGCTTAACTTGTTTAGAAGTCTTACTTTGTAAACAATATAAAGTTATTCTTTCTTTTGCAAAATTAATTCTATTTCCTATAGAATCTATACTTTCTGGTTCTACACTAGCTAATTTACTATGCTTTTCTAAATAAGAATTGTATTTTTTTTATACAAATCTCATCCCATGGTGGTGGTAATTTATGAAAATATTGGTTTTACTAGATTCTATATTTTCATTTTTTAGTTTTTGATATTCATGAAGATATTTTTTAGAAAATTCTTCTAAATATCTAATGTCACATAATTTAATTTTTGACAATATATAATTAGACTGACAATCCTAATCTTTTTTATCAATATAGCCACAAAATTCTGTTTTTAGAATAAAAGTTAATCCTTTTAAAAGATCTTTGAGAGTTCCAATCTGGTTAATTAATTGTCCTTTTTATTCTTTACCTTTTTCAGATTCTTCCCATCTTCTTAGAAATTGTAGAACATCTCCTTGAAATGTTCCAACAAAATAGTTTAAAATTTTTTTTGACCACATATTGTTGTTGTTATTAACAACAATAATCATAGATTGTGCCCAATCATCTATAGTTTTTCATAATCTGCCATAGGAATATTAGTTAGATCTAAATATATTCCTCATTGAGCAACATTTCTTTTATTTAAATAATCTATTCTATGTGGTACAGGTTGAGTAGAGGATTCTCCTAAATTTTCATATTTTATTTCATTTGTAGCAATATTTTCGGTTTGATACAAAAAATTTTAGTTGTATTTTCAACTTTTTCATAATATTTATTAAAAGATCTCAGATAATCATCTTTTTAAAGATCTCATATAATCATATTTTTGAAGATCTGGCTCTATTTTTCTTTTTCCATGAGGATCTGTTTGATTAGTATCCATAGGTTCTGGTATTTTTATATTTTCAGTTTCCTCATCTGTTGAAGTATTTTCTTTATCAGAATTATAACTAGTAACATTTATGTCTTCTAAATTGATAGAATTATTAGAACTACTACTACTACTACTACTACTACTACTACTACTACTACTACTACTACTACTACTACTACTACTACTACTACTACTACTACTACTATTTGTAGTATCATAATTTAACATATAATGATAATTAAATAATGTAAACAAATCTTTATGTTTTTCATAAAGTTGTTCTATTAGTTTTAGATATTCTATTCTTTCATTTTTATCAGATGTCTTAGTAAATTTATTCTTCCAATATTCTATAAGTTGTTTATAGGATTGGAAATCATATTTTTGTTGATGAACATATTTTCTTTTCTGTTTTTCAAGTTTTTTTTATTTCTTTTATTTGTAGAAGATGATTCCTCTGAGGAAGTATCTTCTTCTTCAGACAGAGTTAATATTATATTACTATTTCCATAATATAGAGGTCCTAAATCTATTTCTTGTTCTATATTTTTATTAATAATAACTTGTTCTAATTTATTATTAACATCAGATAAGATTTCTTTAGATTCGTTGTTCAAATCTAATTCTGTAACTTCTCCTAAATTATTTACTTGTTGTTCTATTTTTCTTACTTTATTATATAATTTATGAAAATATATAGAAGTAATATCCATTAAACTATTAAAACCTTTACTAAGAGCTAAAATATTGTTTTTCATTTTTAGAATCAATATGCATAACATAATTGCAAATTTTATCTTTATATAGATAATCAGTTTCTTCCATGAAATTTATCTTGGGTACCTAAAACCTTCTGTTATCTTTATATGTCTTTACTCTTTAAAAAGCCAAGATTGTCAATAGATTCATTACATCTAGATGAAATAGAGGAAATGAATCTAGATAATATTCAAGAAGGATAAAGCCAAAAAAGGGAGTCACGTGAGAAAATGACATCCAAGAAAGCAACTTGAGAAAACAAACATTCAATTGTGGACAAAAAAGGAGGAAACTTAAAGAAAACGACATCCAGATGCAAACAAAAAAGATTGCAATGTGGAAGCAAATCAATGACATGACAAGACAAAAAATAAAAAAGCAACGTGGAAGCAACCATGTCAATGATGAGTGATAAGCTATAAAAGTAACATATTTTTAATCCCATTCTTAATGTATTTTTGAATGAGTTATTATGTAAATTAGTGAATTTTATGCTTCTAATCCTTTAAATTCATGTTTCTATACTTAGGTGAGCATAGGGGAGCGAAAAACAAGCCATAATCGAGCAAAAAGAGCTGTTTTCAACATTCACACTGCCTGAGCATTTTCACACGGGCAAGCCACATGCTCGTGTGAGCCACAAGGGCTAGCCACATGCCCGTGTGAGCCACACAGGCTGGCCACATGCTCGTGTGAGCCACAGGGGCTAGCCACACGCTCATGTGCCAGCTCTTGTCGATTTCGCACATTGTTTCCCAAACACGCGAAAAAACCCAATTTTTAGGCATTTTGAGCATTCTAAAGTCTATAAATAACAATTAGAAGAAGACCTAAGGGAGCACGCAAAGAAGACCGAAGAAATTACTCGAAGAACACCATCGGAGCCAACTCAGAAGTGAATTTCCTTCAAGATTGAAGATCTCCTTTTAACTTCTTTCGAAGCTTATTTGAATTTCTTTATGTCTTGTAGTTTTTCTGACTTTGAAATGTTTTCTTTTCAGATTATGAACTAAATTCCCTAGATACCTAGGGAAGATGAAACCTAGGATGAATCTTATTATTTGATTTTTGAATTACATGATAAATACTTTATTCTTGTTCTCAATTATGTATGCTTATTTCATGCTTTAATATTTTAGGGATATTAATTCATGTTTAATGTTCTTATTTCAGTGGAGTAAAAGTCTTTGTTTAAGAGTAGAACTAGCATAATTGAGTGGAGTTGCATGCAATCCTAGAAATAGGACGACATAAATCTACCGGATTAGAGTCAAGTCTAATAGGGGAATCCATAGATCAAGTTAATGCGACAATAGGGGTTTTAATTAGAAAGAGATTTTGATTAATCAACCTAGAGTCAGTTGTTCTTACTCTCGAAAGAGATATTAACATAATTTAGGGATTTCAATTTAGGGATTTCTAAGGATCAAGACACAAGTGAATAAATTATTTAATTCAGATTCGGAATAATAAGTGAAGTCTAGGTGGATTCTTTCCTGGGTATTGTCTTTCTCTTTGGTTATCTTCAAATATTTTCCTAATTCATTCTCTGTTGCGTTCTTAATTAATTTAGATTAGTAAATTTAGATTAAAACAATCATCCCAATTTATTGGCTAAATAATAGAAAAATAGTAATTACTAGTACTTTTAGTCCTCGTGGATACGATATTCCCTACTCACCATAGCTATACTATTGTTCGATAGGTGCGCTTGCCTTTGTTGTAATTATAGTTAGTTTAGAGACCATCAAGTTTTTGGCGCCGTTGTCGGGGACTAAAATATTAGGAACACTTGATTTTTATTAATTTAGCCATTTATTTTTTATTGCATTTTATTTTTTTAAGTTTAATTTTTGTTTTCTAATTTTTATTTTATTTGCTTTTGGTAGGTTCCTTTAGTTTATGACTAGAAGAAACCCGTCGAGACCATTAGTATTTGATAGTGAAATTGAAAGTACAGCTCACAAAAATCATAGAGAAGCAAGGCAAAGTCGTTAGAATATAGTGGAAGAGCAAGAGGGCGTTATTATTGTTACTGAGGAGATGGCTGATAATTAGAATAATCAGCTACCTCCTGTGGTTGCTGCGAATCTTGCAAATCTAAATCTTGCTCCTTGTACTATGTATGATTATGCCAAGCCCACTCTAACTAGGGCTTAATCGAGTATTGTGAGATCTACCATTGCTGCGAATAATTTCGAACCGAAGTCGAATACTATTCAGATGATACAACAGTTTGTTTAGTTCGATGGTTCGCAAGACGAAGATCCAAATACTCATTTGGCTAATTTTCTAGAAGTCCGTGACACTTTCAAGATAAATGGCATTTCTAATGATGTCATTCGTCTACGATTGATTCCCTTCTCGTTGAGGAATAAAGCAAAATAGTAGTTGAAACCACGAGGTTCTATCACTACATGAGATGAACCGAGAAATTTCTATTGAAGTACTTCCCATCGGCTAAGACAGCTAAGGTGAGGAATGATATCTCTTCCTTCGTGCAGATGGACTTAGAGACCCTATATGATGCATAGGAGAGGTATAAGGATTTATTGAGAAGACGCCCTCACCATGGGTTACCTTTATGGCTACAAGTTCAAACTTTCTACAACAGTTTGAATCCCTCAACTAGGCAGTTAATCGATGCAGCAGCTGGTGGTACTCTCAAATCAAAGTAAAATAATTTTCAAATACAATGTTTGATTTACACTTATGGGGAAAATATTATAAATAATTTTTTATAAATGTCAATATAATGCTTGAAATTATCAAAATGAACGTCACTTTTTGAACTTATGAAATTAGATATTATTGGCATTTAGAAAATTAAAAATTTTAATCTTTTCATTGCCCAATACAATTTTTGATACAACAAAAATTAGATTGTCATTGGCAATAATGTACTTGAACACGCCTCCATTGAGTAGCAAAGTTGGGTTGCTTATTATGGCTATAAGGGGTGCGGTGAGTCGTAAGGAAGGATGGTTTTTGAGGATCTCATAGGTTTTGAGATTTCTTGGGAGAGATTAGGTAGCGTTTTGGCATCATATGAAGCCTCTCTTTCTTCTTGTGATATGGAGAAAACTTTTATAGAGAAAGGGGAGGGAGCTTTCACGATTATATATAAGGTTGCTGTAGAGGCATGATGGGTTCATTAGAATATGATGGGATGATTTAATGGTAGTGTGTGAGAATGTTTATAAAAAAATTAAAATTTAGAAGTTTATTAGAGTATAAGATAATATTATTTTTTCATTATTACAAGTCAAACTTAGCAATCCAATTAGTTGTTGGAGTCATAAACAAAAGTAGGTAGGGGAGGAGTTATATGAACTTCCAATGGAGTTGCTTTAGGACTCGTCATTCCAGCTGCTTCACGCATATCGATTGCTTCATTCAACGGGGTCTCAAACTCGAACCAATACAACAAATTAGCTAATGTAAGTTGCATAATCTGAAGTGCAAATGAAACTCCAGGGCACATTCTTCTACCACTACCGAATGGAATTAGTTCAAAATTATGTCCCCTCACATCAATGCTTTTATGGGTAGTCATGAATCTTTCGGGACGAAATTCAAAAGGGTTTTCCCAGATGAATGGATCATGATGAATCTTTTGAAGATTGATAATAAGTCAAGTGCCGGTTGAAACATGATATCCATTAACAGTGCAATCTTCAATAGATTCATGCATCACAGAAAGCAGAGCAGCAGGGTATAGGCGAAGAGTTTCGTTAATGACTGATTGAAGGTACATTAAGTTTTTGATATCCGATTCTTTCACTAGCAATCTATTGTTGCCAACATGAATGTCTAGTTCTTGTTGAACCTTGTTTAATGCATCACGATTATTGAGTAATAAAGATGAAGCCCATGTCATTGTAATCGATGTTGTATCTTCTGCCGCTAAAATAAGAACCTATTTATTCATGTACCATAGATATTCAATAGCTTATCATAGATCATCAAATAAATATAAAAAAAATTCAATAAAAAATGTTAATAGAAGAAAAACTAATTATAACTTATCATATTCAATAACTTTAAAGATTGTCAAAAGGCAAAACAACCTACTTTATATTATTTTAAAATAGAACAGAAATTTGCGGATTAAGTATTAGTTCGATTGGTATGGGTATTGTTGTCAATATTATTAAT
This sequence comes from Gossypium hirsutum, assembly GCF_007990345.1. Lineage (NCBI taxonomy): Eukaryota > Viridiplantae > Streptophyta > Magnoliopsida > Malvales > Malvaceae > Gossypium > Gossypium hirsutum. The sequence goes on along the minus strand of NC_053442.1, from coordinate 7,466,033 downwards.
TATTTACATCTCCTAGTTACAATTCTTGTTAAAGTCTTTATTCCAGTGTGATGAAACCTTAACTGGAGTAATGAGATTTGGATAAGTGTGGAAAATCTCTACATACAAAGCTGCATTAACGTCTTCTAGGGTTTTTTACTAGAACGTGGATTAGGAAGATGAGAAGAGAATCCGGAAGCTGACAAAGACAAGGAACAATAACCCGTGGCTGTTTCTTAGGGAATGATATATTGGTTGTCCGGGAAGTATAAGTAGATAAACAAATACCTTTGAGGCTGTGCAGTGCAGTGCACATTGGCAGTTGCGATGGTAAGTGTTGACACCATTTTTTGGATGGAAAAACGGGGTCGACTTGGGTTTTGAAAAATGAAACGGGAGTCGCCACCAATCCTTTTTTTATGAGGTGTGATTGGATCACCTCGAAAAGTGGTTGTTTTTAATAAACGGTTTTAATTTTATTAAAATAACAATTTTGGTCCACGAAATTTAGAAAAACGGGTTCGGGAGTCGATTACGTATGAGGAAGGATTAGCACCCTCGTAACGCCCAGAAATTGGTACCTGTTGATTAGTCAATGTCTTAATGTTGAAAATTGGAAAATTTAAAAATTTAAAATACGATCCTTTATCTTAAAATGACTTGTATAAAATAGGTTGCTTATATTAAAAAACTCCTATGATAAAAATTAAAAAAAGGATATTCAATTATTCGAGTCAGATGAGGAAATCGCAACCCAATACGTTTGGGCACCATTTCTCAACATTCCGAACATTGAATATTGCCTTGGTTGTTTTTAAGAAAATCCTCATCTCGAAAAAACAACGTGTCACATCCAATGCGTTAGGACACGACATATTGAATTCCCAATAATGAGCTTTTATTTATTTATTTTTAAAAAAGTAACCTCGATTATTTAGATTCAACAAAGAAAATCGGAACCCAATACGTTAGGGCTCGATTCTCTCGAAGATCCCAAATACCGAGTGTTGCTTTTATTTTGAAATTTTTATTCTTGATAAATTCGAGTAAAATGGATGTAAAATAATGATAATGATGTCAATGTAAATAAAATGATACAAGCAAAACAATAAATAATAAAAACAATCATACGGGCAAGGTCACAAATAATTAGGAACTAAAGTAAGAAAACAAACAATAATAAACATGCAAATATAAAAATATATAAACACACACATATATATATATAAAACAATGAGAATATGAAAAACATGTGTATGTGTACATATTTCGGAATTATTGTACATTAAAAATTATGTAAGTGTATGTACATACATATATAATAATCATTAAATATATAAAAGTATATATGTGTAAGTATATATTAGTCATAAAATGTAAAGAATATATACAAGGTATATTTTGAAAGTATAAAGTATATGTAAATGTATATATAGATATATAGATACTTTTATAAATTATAAAATAGATAAAATATGAGTATTTATATGTATTAAATAAATTATATAAGATATATATATGCACTTATATAATAATAATGATAATATAATAGGAAATGTAGAAACAATAATAATAATAACATTAATAATAATAGCAATAAAAACAATGAACTAAATAATAATAATAATAAAGGGACTAAGTCGAAATGAAAACAAAATACTGGGCGAGATTGCAAAAATAAAAAAACTAAAAGGACCAAATTGTGACACGCACTGAAAGAGGGGGACCAAAATAGTAAATAAACCGAAGCCATCAAAACGCAGCGTAGCAATAGACTAAATTGAAGCAAAAATAAAACTTTGTGGCCAAATTAAAAATAAAAAGAAATATCGAAATAGGACCAAATTGAAGCACGCCACAAATCGGAGGGACTGCGCGCGTAAATAGCCCGAAGATTAAAAACACGCGGATCCTTCGGGTCGGATCGGGTCGACGCGCGGATCCCCTTACCCAAAACGGCACCGTTTTAAAATTAATATAAATACTAAAAAAAACCTAAAAAAAAAGTTTAAAAACCATTTGTCTTAAAAAAAACAGAGAGAAGCTCTCTCTCCCTCATTCTCTCGGGCCAAGGGGCCGGTCTAGGGCTCTGGCGAACCTCTGCCGAGGCGCCACCGCATGTGCCGGCCGGAGGTTCAAAATGGAACCTTTCCTGTTCTTTTTTGAAGCCGAAGGCCTCTTAAACACGGATCCAACGCCGAATCTTGTGAAAGGTGAGCCCAACCCCGCCAAACGAGGAGTAACCGTCCGTCTCCTCCTCCTCCGGCGCGGCACAGGTAAGGTTTTCTTCTTCTTTTATTTTTTCGTTTCCCTTTATTTTTATTTATGTATGTAAAACAAAAAAAGAAGATGAAAAACGAAATAAAAAAACGAAAAGAAAAGAAAGAAAAATAAAAGGATTCACCTTAAATCTTTTTTTTTTGTTTCTATATTTCTCTGCTAATATGCGTTACAAAGGTCGAAAAAAGAAGAAAAAAAAAGAAGCCCCTGAAATTGAGTTACAATCGGCTTTTATAGCCCATTTTTTGTTATTGTTTTTGATATATTTTTTCCTTGCTTCTTTCTCCTTTGCAGATGCTAGTGGTGATGGGAGCAGGTGGTGGTAGGCGCGACGCGGAGTGGCGATGGCAGAGACCAAAGGTCAAAGAAGGCGGCGCCTAGGGTTTCAGTCTCTGAAACCCTAGGCAGATATTTTTTTTGGGAATGATGGGCTAGGGTATTGGGCTGTTTTGTAATTGGGCTTGTGGGTTATTGGGTAGGTTAGTTGGGCTTGGTTTTGCTGGGTTTGGTCTGTTAGGGGCTAAATTTGGGTTGTTGGGCTATTCGGGTTTTGTATTGTAATTGGGCCCGGGTTTCAAAAATGGGCTTGTACAACTGCCCCTCTTTGTTCGTTGTCATGTAACGAGAACAGAGCAAAGACTAAAAAAGACCAATTTTGCCCGGCCTCGCTGAGTCTCGACTTCTTTTGACGCTTCTCTTCTTCAAGTAGCCTCATTCCAGCCTACTGTGTCTTGTCGCTTGACTCCACTCCACTGCACTTCAAGGAGACCTGACTTGTAGCTTCAGTCTTCTTCGCAGCAACTTCAGGGGGATAGGATTAATGGTTTTAGTCCATTCCACTGCAAGGTCAGGGAGATAAGACTTGCTATGGTAGATTTAATCCGACCTACTGCAACTTCAGAAGTATAGGATTCATCATTTTAATCCGCTCCACTGCAACTTTAGGGAGATAGGATTTGTGATTTTAATCCGCTCTATTGCAACTTCAGGGAGATAGGATTTGTGACTCTTCGTGGAAACATTTGCTATCTTCAGTCTGCTGTACTGCAACCTTAGTGAGATAAAACTTGTAGTTTCAACTTGTTTTACTTCATCTTGAAGAAAATAAAATCTGATGCGATCTTCTCTACTGCAACTGTAGAAAGATAAGTTCTGCGGTTTTAATCAGCTCCACTGCAACTTCAGGGAGATAGAATTGGCTTCTTCTATCTGTTTAACTACAATTTCAGGAAGTAAGATTCACCGTCGTGGCTTCAATCTATGTACTTGCAATGTTGGGGAAATGAGATTCACTGTCGTAGCTTCAATCTGTTCCGCTGCATTTCCTAGGAAGTAAGATTCGCCATTGTGGCTTCAATCTTTTGAGTTGCGATGTTGGGGAAGCGAGATTCACCGTCATAGCTTCAATCTATTCCGCTGCATCGCCTGGGAAGTAAGATTCGCTGTTGTAGCTTCAATCTTTTTAATTGCAATGTCAGGGAAGTAAGATCTACTGTTGTAGCTTTAATCTGCTCCACTGCAACGCTAGGAAAGTAAGATCCACTGTTGTAGCTTCAATCTTTTTAATTGCAATGTCAGGGAAGTGAGATCCGCTGTTGTAGCTTCAATCTGTTCCACTGCAACGCTAGGAAAGTAAGATCCGCTGTTGTAGCTTCAATCTTTTAATTGCAATGTCAGGGAAGTAAGATCCGCTTTGTAGCTTCAATCTGTTCCACTGCAACACTAGGAAAGTAAGATCCGCTGTTGTAGCTTCAATCTTTTTAATTGCAATGTCAGGGAAGTAAGATCCGCTGTTGTAGCTTCAATCTGTTCCACTGCAACGCTAAGAAAGTAAGATCCGCTGTTGTAGCTTCAATCTTCTTAATTGCAATGTCAGGGAAGTAAGATCCGCTGTTGTAGCTTCAATCTGTTCCACTGCAACGCTAGGAAAGTAAGATCCGCTGTTGTAGCTTCAATCTTCTTAATTGCAATGTCAGGGAAGTAAGATCCGCTGTTGTAGCTTCAATCTGTTCCACTGCAACGCTAGGAAAGTAAGATCCGCTGTTGTAGCTTCAATCTTCTTAATTGCAATGTCAGGGAAGTAAGATCCGCTGTTGTAGCTTCAATCTGTTCCACTGCACCGCCTGGAAATAAGATTCGCCGTTGTGGCCTCAATCTTTTGATTGCAATGTCAGGGAAGTGACATCCGCCGTTGTAGCTGTAACACCCCTTACCCGTATTCAATACCAGAATATGGTATGAGGCATTACCAAAACACATGCACTTGTAAACGTATTTAACCGAGTTATAAAATTTCATTTAAATTAAAACTTTCAAAATAATTAACATGCTTCTATAACTTTTCACAGTATATCCTCAAAATGTTATAATCAGAATAATTAGGGCTTACTAGACCCGATACATACTCATGCAATTCAATGCTTCATTTCCATTTCCTTCAATTCGCAATTTCTCATGCTCACGATTTAGATCATATCACTAGCAATTTCCATTTAATTCACGTACAATTCAATGACATCAAGTTCAACACTAATACGTATTTACCATTTAACTCAATGTTTATTAATTATACCATTAAATAACACATTTATGAAATTCTCAATTTTGCAACGAAAATATCATTTTAGCTTGAATAACAACATCGTCCTGATATAAATACACTACCACTTATCCATTTACTTTAATTCTTTTGGGCCCATTTGTCACTTACCATCCTTAATCAAATTAGGGAACGGTTACGGAAAATTGAGTACTTCACTTTCACTTTGCCATAGTATAACTATGGTTTTACATATGATCACTTATCACTTGTCCCTGATCAGATAAGTGTAGCTAGGCTACCACTTATCACTTTGTCACTTGATCAGATAAGAGTAGCTAAGGCTACCACTTATCACTTTCTCACTTGATAAGATAAGCGTAGCTAAGGCTAACACTTATCACTTTGTCACTTGATCAGATAAGTATAGCACTTATCACTTGATCAGAAGTACTCAAATCCGGCGTTCCGCTCAATTTGATCATTTATTCATATATCAGGCTTACCAACATGTGTTAATTCATAAACCATTCATGACATTATTTCATGCCACATCATATATTGAATATACCATACACACATACTATGAAACTTTATTTTCACACATGAGTTTAAACCATGACCAATAATGCACAAATATAAGTATAATTCATATTTCATCGTTTATCAATTAAAATCAAGCATATAACCAATTATACACAAATCATTCATATATTTCCCAATTTTCCTCCTCCTCCTCTCCATTCCACATCCTTAATGTGTATAACACACTTAAATAACATTAGCTATAATTTCACTATTCACTCACATGTATATTCAAAACTGTTTATCCGAGTCAGAGTCACTAAATTATTTTTATCCGGAGCTACAGAGTTTCAAATTAAGATCCGTTAATTTTCCATGAAACTAGACTCACATATATTCATATCATAAAATTTTCAGAATTTTTGGTTCAGCCAAATAGTACAGTTTATTCTTTAAAGTTTCCCCTGTTTTGCTGTCTGACAGTTCCGACCACTCTTCACTAAAAATTAATTATCTCATTGTGCAGAATTTGGATGATGTTTTTGTTTGTTTCTTCTAAAAATAGACTCATTAAGGATTCTAACCATATAAATCATAACTCATAATCATTTTTGTACGATTTTTAATGATTTTCCAAAGTCAGAATAGGGGAACCCGAATTCATTCTGACCTTGTCTCACAAAATCTATTATATCTCATGATTTACAATTTCATTGCTCACACCATTTCTTTTATAAGAAACTAGACTCAATAAGCTTTAGTTTCATATTTTATTAATCCTCTAATTCAATCTATACAATTTTTGGTGATTTTTCAAAGTTACACTACTGCTGCTGTCCAAAACTGCTTTAGTGCAAAATGTTGATTTCCATTTTGCCCCAAATTTCACAGTTTATACAATTCGGTCCTTTCTCAATTAACCTCTCAATTAATCTAATTTTCTCAATTAATACTTTACCTAGACATTATAAGTTGTTACTCAACTATTGAAATTCAGAATTTCCACATATAACTCTATCTTCAAACTCTTTTACCATTAGGTCCCAAACATTCACTTTCTATTCAATTCTTTCAATAAAATCAGCATATGAACAATTTAAAGCTCTAATTTCATGATAAATCATCATATAATTCCAGTAAATATTCATATCAACTTTCAACTTCTTTCATAAAATCAAAAACTAATGAATTTAACAAGTGGGCCTAGTTGTAAAAGTCATACAAATACAAAAATTTCAAGAAATAGTCAAGAATTGAACTTCCTTGTAATAAAAATATAAAGAACCAGCTTGAAGAAGCCCTTCCATGGTGTTTTAGCTGATGAGAATTCAGAAAAATGAAGAGAAATCTAGATAATTCCTCTTTGGTCCTAACTTTATTAAGCAAACTTTGCAATATTCCAATTTTGCCCTTAATTCTTCTCACTTTCTTGCCGATTTCATGCCTTTGCCGTCCAGCCCAAATAGATCTTGGGTCTATTTTCCTTTTAAGCCCTCTTCCTTTTATCATTTAAGCTATTTAATCATTTCCCAAAATTTTGCATTTGTTACAATTTAGTCCTTTTTGTTCAATTAATTATTGGAACTTTAAAATTTCTTAACGAAACTTTAATACTAACTTTTTAACACTCCATAAATATTTATAAAAATATTTATGGCTCGGTTTTAAAATCCCCGAGGTCTTGATACCTCATTTCGATTCTAATTATTTTAATATTTATTTCTAGTGCACTATTCACTATTTCAAAAATTTTCTTAACTTCACATTTAACTTATACTTACTAAATTAATAATATTTTCTACCCATTTGTCAAATTTGGTGATCTCGAATCACCGTTCCGACACCTCTAAAAATTCAGGCCATTACATTTTTTTTTCTCGTCGGATTTGTGGTCCCGAAACCACTGTTCCGATTAGGCCTAAAATCGGGCTATTACAGTAGCTTCAATCTGTTCCGCTGCACCGCTTGAGAAAGTAAGATTCGCCGTTGTGGCCTCAATTTTTTGATTGCAATGTCAGGGAAGTGAGATCCGCCGTTGTAGCTTCAATCTGTTCCGCTGCACCGCTTGAGAAAGTAAGATTCGCCGTTGTGGCCTCAATCTTTTAAATTGCAAACTATGGTTACTTCAATCTGCTTCTGTCAACTTAGGAAAGCAAGACCTGCCATCCTCATTGATCTGTTCTTTGGGGAACATGACCTATATGAACCTATTTATGCCTAGTGATTATGATAAAAATGAATCAAAATACCCTGGCTAAATGCGTATGCATGAATGCAAAATGATCTTTCAATGTTTGAGTTGTTATTGCCCCTTGCTCAATAAGTCCTTATTGCCAACGTGTCCGAATGTTATCTTGTCCGGCTGGTAATGTTCATCTCTTACTTGGTCGGATTGCCCCCACTGTATTCTTCAAAGTTCAACTCATTGTGATTTTCAAGGTTAAGCCCATGTAATTTGGGACAATTGAAAACCATCCTCCTCCTACTGTAAATTAGGAGTACAGGATCTGAATTTCCTTGGCTACTTACACCATTTCTAGGGCGTCGCACCAAAAGTTTATGCATAATTGCAAAATTTCCTTTTCCGAAGAACCTCTTATTATCATTCGGTAATCATTGAAACCTTGTCACCAACATGACATCTTCTCATTTTGTTCAATCCTTGTTTGGACAACAAAGTTTGAAAGGATAGTCCTGATTTAGGCTTTTCCTTCTTAGATATTTCACCCTTTAAACTTGGTGTTTTCTAAACAATAGTCCTGTTTCAGGTTCCTATATTATTTAGAAACTTCTAGAGTAATATGCAAACTTCCCTTGTGAAAGTAATATTTGTCCATTAATCATTATTCCAATGCAACATGCTTGCAAAAAGGGTTATAACAATGGATAAGAATAAAGATGGTTCTGAGCATAGCTCAAAATGAATAAATTATCAAAAATAGTAAAGAATGATAATAATAAAAAATTTAATTGGGAATGTATATCTTAGAAAAGAAAAAGTATTCCAAGAACAACAAATTTAATATATAAATAATATGAAGGTTGGGTGCCCCAAATATCGCAGCTTGAATTTCTTTGTACAAACTTTCTAAAGACATGTGTTTAGGAGGTCGACAGGACTTTGTCGATGCCCCAAGATGTCGCCTACCCTTTCCTACTGATTCAGGTATAGCAAGATCACCATATGCCCCGATCTGATCAAAATTTCAGCTGCTCTGATCGCCTCATCCCCCAATTTGATCCAAAATTTAAGTCGCTCTGATCACTTAATGTCCCATTATGATCAAAAGTTTGAGCCGCCCTTTTTGGGTTTTCAACTCAAATCCCCTTTGGTCTCAAGGTGCCCTTTGCGGGTTTTCACCCTGGCCTCTCCTTTTTTTTCTTTTTTTTTTGAACTCATTGGATTAGGCATGTCCTTGTTATCCTTTCCGATCAAGATTGATGCTTTTCCAGATAAGGCCTTCCACATAAGGTTCTTCCTATCTTGGCATGAAGTTCTTTTTGTGTGGGAATGATCTTCTTCGATACTAGGTCCTCTCATGGAATTCTCTTCTTCTTCTCCCTCTTTTTTTTGAGCTCACATCATTTACTTTTGGCACATTTGACCATGATGGATAACTTTGAACATTCCTCCTCGATCGGGATTGGGTCCAAAAACACAGAAAGAATCTCGTCTTCAATAGGCAAAATCGCGATAGGCCCAAGAGAATGGCATTCCCCCAACAGAGTTTTTTTTTTCAAAGTGCCATTTGCGGATTTTTACCTTGGTCTTTTCTTCTTCTTTAAACGAAGTGTTTCTTGACTGGATCCGAGTTTATAGGATTATCAATCTCACTCAAGATCAGTGCTCCTCTGAAAATGGTCTTCTTTATAACACAATGACATCCCCGGCTTGGCATTCATTTCCTTCTAGAATCCTTTCGTTAAGGAAGAATCTTTTTTAACATCCAGCCCTCTCGTGGAATTCTCTGAGACAAGCCTATTTATTACAGGCTTATATCATTTATTTCTGGTACATCTGACCCCTGATGAATAGCTTTTAACCCTTTTCCTAGGGTCAACTGATCACATCGCGATTGGATCCCTCTAACAAGCAATGAGGGGATTTGAATAGGTAAAACTACCTCAATCCTGTAAACCAAAAAGAGAGGTGTTGCCCCAATACAGATGTTCGACAAGTAATGAGGGCAAATGGTAATTTCTCATGCCAGTCCTTGTTCACCTCTAGGTAATTCGATGACAAAATGTGCTGTCTGCTTTTGAATTAATTTAGACCTCAGTTATCGTGCTATCATTTAAGTTCAATGCATTTTCCAATACCATCCTCTCTGAAATTCTATATCGGTATAGGATAACCTTGATCCATGAAGTAGCCTCTCAAAATGAAGCAATGCCCATTAGAAGTCTTCGATAATGGTGATGTACATGCCCCATTTCGCTCAAAATTTGAGTCGCCCTTTTTCGGGTTTTCAACTCAGATCCACCTTTGGTCAAAGCGTCCTTTGCGGGTTTTCGTCTTGACCTCTCCTTTTTCTTTTTCTTCTTTTTTTTCTTTTTCTTTTTTTCTATTTTGACTTTGATTTTTTTTATTTTTTTGATTTTTGATTTTTTTGATTTTTTTTATTTTTTTTCTAGTATGAACTTATGAGATTAGGCAAGTCCTGGTCATGCTTTTCGACCAGATTCAATGTTATTCTAAAGTCTTCCACATAAGATCTCCCACTTTCATCTTGTATGTGAGAAACCTTCTTTGGTACCAGATTTCTTTCATAGAGCCTTTTTGGTACGCAACTGCGACAGAAAAATTTGGATATTTCTCTTTAATCAGGATAAAATCCAACAACATCTCTAAGGAATGGAAACTCGACTTCAAATGGGCAAAGCTATGCTGACTCAACGAAAGAGGCATTGCCCCGACAAAGAATTGCATCGTTCGCACTGTAAATTTCTAATATCGTGCTGTTGTGCAAGTTTTATTATAAGAATCGAGGCATACCTCGGTATGATCATACAAAGATATCTTTGAACTTTAGAGGTAACTCAATAAGGTCTTGCTTCGTCTCTGTGGTCAGGTCAATTCTAGTCTTCATCAAACTCACAATTTCTAATGATTCCTTAGAGGTAGGATCTGTTTATCCTCTTGTTTTACCATCCTCAACAAGTCCGGAGATAGGCTACAATCTGTGTCATCTTCAAAGTTGTGAGATCCCTCAAAACACATGTCTCGCTCAAAATGAGATTCTAAGTCTGTAGCAGTGTCATTTATGTCATTGATATTCAGGGACCTATTGTAGGTACAAGAGAATATACAAAGAATGTATGAATTTAAGAATAATTATTTGCACAGTATGATTATGAATGAAAGAATGATTTGGATGAAAGAATAAAAGAATAATCATTCAAGAAATGAAAGAATATTGGTTCAAAAGATCGCAAAGATGCATTCCATTGAAATAATGACGTTCAGACATGAGCCTATTTCACAAAAGACTTCTTGTTGCCTCTAGGCTAAAAGCAACAAGTGTGTTTTGAATATTACTCTAAGTAAGATTTAAATACTACAGGGGTTTCTTTAGAACACTCCCAAGTTTATAAGGGCGAACATCTAATAAGATCTTTTCTCCAGTTGTTTCTTCGTATTCAGCACTGATATGAACATTTCCCAACATTTCTTCATTCATCTCATTCCCTTCATTATCCATATGATTGAGTAGCGGGTTTTCTGTACTAAGTGAATCCTCGAATTTGACAATGCCCATATTGATAAACCTTTCGACTAGCTTTTTAAAGGCCGTGCAGTTTTCTATAGAATGCCCCGTAATTCTCGCATGATAGTCACATTGTGCGTTCGTGTCATACCATTTGAGATACGGAGGCTGTATGGGTTTTAAGTAATGAGGAGCAACAACATGCGCATTGAACAAGCTTTGATACAGCTCCTTATATGACATCGGAATTGGTGTGAACTGGAGCTTCTCGGTACCTGGTTTCACCCCAGATTCTTGCTTTAAAGGATTTCGACGTCTGGTGGTTTCTATCTTTGACTTGCCCACAGTGATTGGTTTTGAGTGGCCCTTGTTATATCCGTTTTCATTATTCCCTATATTCCCCTTCTTTCTTGGGGCCTCTATAGTATCTGGTTACTCTGCCCTCACCTGCTTCATTTCTACTGGATCATCACGTGCAACAAGAAAATTGGATCTTGGTAGCATCAAGCCACTTATTGGTGCCGTTGTACCAGTCTGATATTGTTGAGATCTTATGGTAAAGGATGGCCCTTGTGGGTGCCCATCTGGCTGAACCTGGACACTTGTCGGAGCAAAATCCTCATTATCAACCTCAGAGTGGTCTATCAGATCCTTCCTTTTTTCTAACTCTCTAGCTAACAATTAGTTGAATCGGCTTATCATAGTTCTCTGTAATTCTAGCATCTGATCTCTCATCTCCTGTTGAAATTCGGTCAATTGCTCCTGCATCTGTATCTACATTCGCTCTAATCTCTCCAACCTTTGGTCCATTCCTTTAGTTTGTATTCGGGTACCGCAAGAATGTTGGTTTTCCAGATTAGCTGAAATAATTTTTACTCAATTAGGGTCTTTTAATGGTTGTTAATGCATATGCTGTCATGTAATGCAAATGCATGAATGAATGTAAAAAGAGACGTTGATTCTTGGTTCAATTCTTATTATGACAACTTTACTAAAAAACAAATCTCTTTACATAAAGCGGATATATATACGGCCTTGCCCTTATATTCCAAGACAATGATCCTTTTTTTCATTCGTGCGTTAAGATGAATCTCACGAACTCTTCAAAATGGACATCTCTTTTATCTCCTTTTTGCTTGATCCGAGCCACGACTTGTTGCTCGCTTATCCTCATGATGCTCGTTGGCTCCTCTTTAAAAAAGTTCAGCAGTTCTTGAATAGTCTTCGTCATCTTGAATCCTCGGGCATCAGAGCAATAGTTGTGTTGTCCTCTATCATCTTTCTCTTGTGTTTTCTTGGAACATATTCGGGCAACCGTATTATTTTCCACTTTATCAAAAGACCCATTTCCTTATGACAAGCTCTCTATTTAACAACCGAACATTAATCAACACCTCTTTTAATGATGAAAGTGCAATGCAATCAAAACAGAAAAGAAAACAGGTTAGTACAAAGCAAAAGCAAGCAAGAATAATTAGAACACCTATTCGGGTGAATACTAGGGGTTCAAAGTGGTTCTACCTAGGGTGGGCTCCTAAGGTTCACTACATGAGGTTTGGTTCTAAAATAAAAGTACCCGAACCAGCAGATTCCTCGATCTTCACCCACTATAGGTTCATATGGACCGAGTTCGGTTCAGGGGAATACATTTCCCTATGGCTGCACGGAGATGAAAATCTCACGAAGACATAGGTACGGATGTATCCCGAAAGCGATCCACTATCCTGCACGAAGGTGAAAACCTCACGAAGGAGTAGCTTCTCACTCCCACTTAAAAAGGGTGTGACCAATGGTCATGCAATGCAATGCAAAAAGATATAAAAATTTAAAATACAAAACATGATAAAAACTATAACTCAAAACAAATGAAATGCAATAAGAGGATCGTATATTTAAGTCAAATCTTCAACTTTCGACAAAAAGACAAGAAATAATCAACTTGTGGCTTGACTCTCTTATTTTTGATCCCCAGTGGAGTCGCCAAGCTGTTGACACCATTTTTTGGATGGAAAAACGGGGTCGACTTGGGTTTTGAAAAATGAAACGGGAGTCGCCACCAATTCTTTTTTTTATGAGGTGTGATTGGATCACCTCGAAAAGTGGTTGTTTTTAATAAACGGTTTTAATTTTATTAAAACAACGATTTTGGTCCACGAAATTTAGAACTACGGGTTCGGGAGTCGATTACGTACGAGGAAGGATTAGCACCCTCGTAACGCCCAGAAATTGGTACCTAGTTGATTAGTCAATGTCTTAATGTCGAAAATTGGAAAATTTAAAAATTTAAAATACGATCCTTTGTCTTAAAATGACTTGTATAAAATAGGTTGCTTATATTAAAAAACTCCTACGATAAAAATTAAAAAAAGGATATTCAATTATTCGAGTCAGATGAGGAAATCGCAACCCAATACGTTTGGGCACCATTTCTCAACATTCCGAACATTGAATATTGCCTTGGTTGTTTTTAAGAAAATCCTCATCTCGAAAAAACAACGTGTCACATCCAATGCGTTAGGACACGACATATTGAATTCCCAATAATGAGCTTTTATTTATTTATTTTTAAAAAAGTAACCTCGATTATTTAGATTCAACAAAGAAAATTGGAACCCAATACGTTAGGGCTCGATTCTCTCGAAGATCCCAAATACCGAGTGTTGCTTTTATTTTGAAATTTTTATTCTTGATAAATTCGAGTAGAATGGATGTAAAATAATGATAATGATGTCAATGTAAATAAAATGATACAAGCAAAACAATAAATAATAAAAACAATCATACGGGCAAGGTAACAAATAATTAGGAACTAAAGTAAGAAAACAAACAATAATAAACATGCAAATAAATGAGCAAAATTAACAACATGATGCAAATATAAAAATATATACATATATATATAAAACAATGAGAATATGAAAAACATGTGTATGTGTACATATTTCGGAATTATTGTACATTAAAAATTATGTAAGTGTATGTACATACATATATAATAATCATTAAATATATAAAAGTATATATGTGTAAGTATATATTAGTCATAAAATGTAAAGAATATATACAAGGTATATTTTGAAAGTATAAAGTATATGTAAGTGTATATATAGATATATAGATACTTTTATAAATTATAAAATAGATAAAATATGAGTATTTATATGTATTAAATAAATTATATAAGATATATATATGCACTTATATAATAATAATGATAATATAATAGGAAATGTAGAAACAATAATAATAATAATAATAATAACATTAATAATAATAGCAATAAAAACAATGAACTAAATAATAATAATAATAAAGGGACTAAGTCGAAATGAAAACAAAATACTGGACGAGATTGCAAAAATAAAAAACTAAAAGGACCAAATTGTGACGCGCACTGAAAGAGGAGGGACCAAAATAGTAAATAAACCGAAGACATCAAAACGCAGCGTAGCAATAGACTAAATTGAAGCAAAAATAAAACTTTGTGGCCAAATTAAAAATAAAAGGAAATATCGAAATAGGACCAAATTGAAGCACACCACAAACCGGAGGGACTGCACGCGGAAATAGCTCAAAGATTAAAAACACGCGGATCCTTCGGGTCGGATCGGGTCGACGCGCGGATCCCTTTACCCAAAACGGCGCCGTTTTAAAATTAATATAAATATTAAAAAAAAAGTTTAAAAACCATTTTTCTTAAAAAAACAGAGAGAAGCTCTCTCTCCCTCATTCTCTCCGGTCAAGGGGCCGGTCTAAGGCTCCGGCGAACCTCCGCCGAGGCGCCACCGCGTGTGGCGGCCGAAGGTTCAAAATGGAACCTTTCTGGTTCCTTTTTGAAGCCGAAGGCCTCTTAAACACGGATCCAACGCCAAATCTTGTGAAAGGTGAGCCCAACCTCGCCAAACGAGGAGTAACTGTCCATCTCCTCCTCCTCCGGCGCGGCACAGGTAAGGTTTTCTTCTTCTTTTATTTTTTCGTTTCCCTTTATTTTTATTTATGTATGTAAAACAAAAAAAGAAGACGAAAAACGAAATAAAAAAACGAAAAGAAAAGAAAGAAAAATAAAAGGATTGACCTTAAATCTTTTTTTTGTTTCTATATTTCTCTGCTAATATGCGTTACAAAGGTTGAAAAAAGAAGAAAAAAAAGAAGCCCCTGAAATTGAGTTAAAATCGGCTTTTATAGCCCATTTTTTGTTACTGTTTTTGATATAGTTTTTCCTTACTTCTTTCTCCTTTGCAGATGCCAGTGGTGATGGGAGCAGGTGGTGGTAGGTGCGGCGCGGAGTGGCGATGGCAGAGACCAAAGGTCAAAGAGGGCGGCGCCTAGGGTTTCAGAACCCTAGGCAGATATTTTTTTTGGGAAGGATGGGCTAGGGTATTGGGCTGGTTTTGTAATTGGGCTTGTGGGTTATTGGGTAGGTTAGTTGGGCTTGGTTTTGCTGGGTTAGGTCTGTTAGGGGCTAAATTTGGGTTGTTGGGCTATTCGGGTTTTGTATTGTAATTGGGCCCGGGTTTCAAAAATGGGCTTGTACAGTAAGGCCTCCGTTTCATCAAACAGTCTTGCATTGATACACCGGAACATCATCTCAGCTGCTCCAATGCCCATTTCCCTTTCTGCTAACTCAAACTAGTTTCTGTCAATGTATATGCGTGGAGTTTTGAAGTGTTATAGTTTCAAGGCTTCCGTTGTGTTCCTTCCGTGCTGTCCGAATGAAGTGAGATGATATAGGTGTTAAGATTGTTGACACCATTTTTTTGATTGAAAAACGGGGTCGACTTGGATTTTGACAAAAACGAATAAAACGGGAGTCGCCACCAATCCTTTTTTATAAGGTGTGATTGGATCACCTCGAAAAGTGGTGGTTTTTAATAAAAGGTTTGATTTTATTAAAACAACAAGTTTGGTCCACGAAATTCAGAAAAACGGGTTCGGGAGTCGGTTACGCACGAGGAAGGATTAGCACCCTCGATACGCCCAAAATTGGTACCTAGTTGATTATTTAATGTCTTAATGTCGAAGATTGAAAACTTTAAAGAAATTTAAAATACGATCCTTAAAAAAAACTCGAATGGCATGGGTTTAAATTCAATAGGATATTTGGCAATTTGGTTAAACGAGAAATCGAAACCCAGTACCTTAGGGCACGTTCCTCGAATTTCCAAACGCAAAACATTGCCTTATTTTGAAATTTTTGAAAGGATATTTAGCTATTTGGTTGAATGAGAAAAATCTATACCCAGTACCTTAGGGCATGTTTTCTCGAATTTCCAAACACAAAATATTGCCTTATTTTGAAATTTTTAAAATGATATTTAGCCATTTGGTTGAACGAGAAAAATCGACACCCAGTACCTTAGGGCACGTTTTCTCGAATTTCCAAACGCTAAATATTGCCTCAATCGAAAATGTTTTCCCCCTTTTTTTGAAATATGGCATTTATATGCATAATAGAATTATAAATATGATATTGAGCACAAAATAATATGCGTAAAGAATGAAATAAATAAATAAATAATCAATCATCGATATACAAGTAAATAAAAAAACTAAAACATTTTAAAGAATAAACATATGAATAAATAAATAAATGAACATTGAAATTAACAAATAATAACAAAAAGATTGATCCAAATTATAAAATATATATATAAAATATTCATGCGCATATAAGGAAAACATTTCTATATATGTATAATTATAAAAAATATGAAAACATATATATGTATAAGTATGATTTAAAGCTATTAAATATAAAAGCTTGTATAGGTATATACATATATGTATGTATGCGTGTATAAAAAGGATAAAAGAAGATATATTAGTATATATGTATTCGTAAGAGAAATATATACGGACCTATATGTATATATATATAAATTATAAAGTATAAAACATACATATAAATGGGTACAAGTGTATAAATTAAAAAAGTGTATATAATAAAAATAGTAATAAAAGATAACAAATATAATAATAATAGTTAGTTTAATAATAAGAGTCTTAAAAAGAAATTAAATTAACCAATAAACAAAATATAGGATGAAATCGAGAGCAAAATGAAATTACAGGGTAAAACTACAATAAAACAAACAAGAAAGACCAAAATGGAAATGCGCGCAAATATCAGGGACCAATAGAGTAATAAAACCCTTATAAGGACACGTGTATATTGCTCAGTGCGCCAAAGGGTTGGGGACAAAATCGAAAGACAGGCGAAAGTTCAGGGCCGAATTAAAAAGGACAATAATATTGAACAAAAGGAATTAATTTAAAATCAAATAAATACAGAAGGACCAAAGTTGCAAATAGACCCTCAGGTATGGAAACACGCGGACCTTCCTCGGGTCGGGTCGGGTCGACCTGATCCATGCCAAAACGACGCCGTTTTTTGACTATTGCTGCTAGCCAAAACGACGCCGTACCAGAAGGCTATATAAGCCTAAAAATCTTAAAAAAAATCATTTTTCTTCTTTCTTAAAAAAAACAGAGAATCTCTCTATTCTTCTCCTCTCCTCCGGCCAAGGGGTCAGTTGTGGACCACCGTGTCGGTCGCCGATTATCGGCGCCGGCGCCGCCGTGAGCGGCGGTCGGAAGTCGAAAAGTCAGTCTTTTAAAACCCCATTTCGAAAACCTTTCAAAAATCAAGTCCTTAAAGCCCTAAGGCCGAGAGAGGGAATCTCAAAAATGAAACGCCTTCCTCGTCCGTTCTCAACGACTCGGACTCCGGCGACGCTACAACCGCGACGATTCAGGTAAGTTTCGTTTATTAACCTTTAGACTTATATTAACCGTAAAAGAAAAGAAAAGCAAAACCGAATGGAATCGAAGAGGAAAAAAGACTAAAAATATCACCTTTCAACTGATTTCTTTTTATTTCTTTGATCTTTTTCTTAAAAAATCAGAACCTCTGTTACATGTATCTTAGTTTCGGCTTTTATAGCCGATTTACATGAAATTCCTAGTCTATGCCTATGCCTGTCTTGCTTGCCTTGATTTGTTTACAGGGATCAACGCACGTGGATGGAGGTGACGGTGGCAGTTGGCGGTGGTTGCTGGCAGAGCAGGTGAGCAGAAGACCAAAGGTCAGAAGACCCTAGGAGCGGCGCCTAGGGCTCCTCTGTTTTCTTCTAGGTTTTTTTTGTTTTGGGTTTTGGGCTGAGGGTAGGCTATTGGGTTATTGGGCTAGTGGTTCTGAGCTTGTTGTTTTGGACTTTATGGACTGTAATTTGGACTTTTATTTTGTGTTTAATTGGGCCTCGGGCAAAATGGCCTGTAACAGCTGCCCCTCTTTGCTCGTTGTCGTGTAACGAGAACAGAGCAAAGACCAAGAAAGGCCAATTTTGCCTGGTCTTGCCGAATCTTGACTTCTTCTAGTGCTTCTTTTCTTCAAATAGCCTCCTTCCAGTCCACTATGTCTTGTTGCTTCGATCCACTCCACTGCACTTCAGAGTGTTCTGACTTGCAGCTTCAATCTTCTTCGCAACAACTTTAAGAAGACGATATTTGTGGTTTTAGTCTGCTCCACTGCTACGTCAGGGAGATAAGGCTTGATGCGATCTGCTCTACTGCAACTTCAGAGGTATAGGTATTGGCGCTTCGACCCACTCCGCAATGTCGGGGAGATAGAATTACTGGCTTCAATGTACTCCACTGTAACCACAAAGAGGTAAAATCTGTCATCTTCGATCTTCAATCTATTCCACTGCCAACCAGGAAGATAGAATTATCGGCTTCAATGTACTCCACTGTAACCACAGGGAGGTAAATCCTGATGCGATCTACTCTACTATAATTTCAGAGAGATAAGATCCTTTGTTTTAATCCGCTCCACTGTAATCTCAGGGAGATAGGATTACTATCTTTGATCTGCTTTTCTGTAATCTCCGGGAGATCAGATCTGCAATTCTTCAACCAGCTCCACTACAACCGAGAGAGGTAAGGTTTGTCTTCGACCTGCTTCACTGTCAACGCAGGAAGATAAAATCAGTTGTCTTCAACCAACTCTTCTACACCCGAGAGAGGCAAGGCTTTGTTTTCGATCTGCTTCGCTGTTAACGTAGGAAGGCAAGATTTGCTATCTTCAACCAGCTCCACTGCAACCGATGGAGGCAAGGCTTTGTTTTTCGATCTACTTCGCTGTTAATGCAGGAAGGCAAGATCTGCTATCTTCAACCAGCTCCACTGTAACCAATGAAGGCAAAGCTTGTTTTCGATCTGCTTCGCTGTTAACGCAGGAAGGCAAGATCTACTTCTTTAACCAGCTCCACTGCAACCAATGAAGGCAAGGCTTGTTTTCGATCTGCTTCGCTGTTAACGCAGGAAGGCAAGATCTGCTATCTTCAACCAGCTCCACTGCAACCGATGGAGGCAAGGCTTTGTTTTTCGATCTACTTCGCTGTTAATGCAGGAAGGCAAGATCTGTTATCTTCAACCAGCTCCACTGTAACCAATGAAGGCAAGGCTTGTTTTCGATCTGATTCGCTGTTAACGCAGGAAGGCAAGATCTACTTCTTTAACCAGCTCCACTGCAACCAATGAAGGCAAGGCTTGTTTTCGATCTGCTTCGCTGTTAACGCAGGAAGGCAAGATCTGCTATCTTCAACCAGCTCCACTGCAACCGATGGAGGCAAGGCTTTGTTTTTCGATCTACTTCGCTGTTAATGCAGGAAGGCAAGATCTACTATCTTCAACCAGCTCCACTGTAACCAATGAAGGCAAGGCTTGTTTTCGATCTACTTCGCTGTTAACGCAGGAAGGCAAGATCTACTTCTTTAACCAGCTCCACTGCAACCAATGAAGGCAAGGCTTGTTTTCGATCTGCTTCGCTGTTAACGCAGGAAGGCAAGATCTGCTGTCTTCACTGATCTGTTCTCTAGGGAACATGACCTGTATAATGAACCTAATTATGCCTAATGATTAGGATGGCATGATCAAAATGAATCAAATACTCCTATCTAGATGTGAAGGAATAACATTCAAAATGTCATGAAAATGATTCCTTAATGCTTAGTTTATCATCACACAAAAGCTTATTAAGGCTTTATTCACTGACGTGCTGCACCGCCTTCTTGCTCGGCTAGCATATCCAAAGAAACACTTAATCTGATTGCCCCCACTGTGCACGTCAAAGTTTAATCCACTGGGATATAAAATTTGTACCATCAATCTCCCATTGTAACCCGATGGTAGAAAGGTATGGCTTTTCTCAATCTTCTCCTATCGCAATTCAATGATATTGAATGTGAAACTCTTTGGTCATTTACCTCATTCCCAAGGTGTCATACCAAATGCTCATGCACAATTACAAAATTTTCTTCTCCCAGAAAACCTTTTCCTTTTGCCTGGTAAACATCGCTTGTTGGCTCATTGAAGCTTTGCCACCAACACGACATCTTGTCATTTTGCTCAATCAATATTTGGACAACAAAATCTGAAAAGATAGCCTTTAACTTAAACTATTCCCTCTTAGATATTTCACCCTTTAAACTTGGTGCGTTCTAAACGATAGTCCTGTTTCAGGTTTCTATATTATTTAGAAACTTCTAGAGTAATATGCAAAACTTTCATTGTGAAAGTATCATCATTCCAATGCAACATACTTGCAAAAAAGAATATAACAATGGATGAAATAGAATTGATTTGAGAGCAAGCTCGAAATGAATGAATTATCAAGGGTAATAAAAGAGGAATTGTTTGGAACACGTATCTTGAAAAAGAATGAAGTATTCCAAGAACAACAACAAATTCAATATATAAATAGTATGAAGGTTAGGTGCCCCAGATATCGCAGCTTGAACTTCTCTGTACAAACTTTCTGAAGACTTTCCTGAGTTTGACATGTGTTTAGGAGATCTACAGGACTTTGTCGATGCCCCAAGATGTCGCCCTACTCTTTCAGGTATAGCAGGATCACCACATGCCCTAATCTGATCACTTCATGCTCCATTCTGATCAATATTTGAGCCGCCCCTTTCGGGTTTTCAACTCAAATCCCCTTTGGCCTAAGGTGCCCTTTGCGGGTTTTCCCCTTAGCCTCTCCATTTTTACTTTTTCATTTTTCATTTTTTTCATCATCTTCTTCTTCTCTTTTTTTTTTGAATCAAAGTGCCCTTTTGCAGGTTTTCACCTTGGTCCTTCCTTCTTCTTTAAACGAAGTGTTTCTAGACTGGATCCGAGTTTATAGGATTAGCAATCTCACTCAGGATCAGTGCTCTTCTAAAAATGGTCTTCTTTACAACATAAGGACTTTCTTAGTTTGGCATTCATTTCCCTTTAGAATCCTTTCGTTAAGGAAGAATCTTTTTCAACATCCAGCCCTCTTGTGGAATTCTCTGAGACGAGCATGTTTATTATGGGCTCATATTATTTATTTATGGTACATCTGACCCTGATGAATAGCTTTTAACCTTTTTCCTAGGGCCAACTGATCACATTGCGATTGGATCCCTTCAACAAGCAATGAGGGGATTTTAATAGGTAGAACTACCTCCATCCTGTAAACCAAAAAGAGAAGTGTTGCCCCAGTACCGATGTTCGACAAACAATGAGGGTAAATGGTAATTTCTCACGTCAATCCTCGTAAGTCTCAGTCATTTTCCTTCAATTTTTGATGTTCAACTCTAGGAACTTCAGTGACGAATCGTGGTTTCCACTTCTGAGCTAATTTGAGACTTCAGCTATCGTGCTATTGTTTAACCTCAATGCATTCTCCAATACTCTCTTCTCTGAAATTCTGTATCGGTATACGATGACTTTAGCTCATGAAGTAGCCTCTCAAAATGAAACAATGCCCATTAGAAGTCTTCGATAATGGTGATGTCCATGCCCCATTGTGCTCAAAATTTGAGTCGTCCTTTTTCGGGTTTTCAACTCAGATCCACCTTTGGTCAAAGCGCCCTTTGCGGGTTTTCACCTTGGCCTCTCCTTTTTTATTTTTCCTATTTTGACTTTGATTTTTTTGATTTTTGATTTTTTGAATTCATGAGACTAGGCAAGTTCTGGTCATGCTTTTCGACCAGAATCAATGTTATTCTAAAGTCTTCCACATAAGATCTTCCACTTTCATCTTGTATGTGAGAAACCTTCTTTGGTACCAGATTTCTTTCATAGAGCCCTTTTAGGACGCAACTACGACAGAAAAATTTGGATCTTCCTCTTTAATCAGGATAAAATCCAACAACATCTTGAAGGGATGGAAACTCAACTTCAAATGGGTAAAGCTATGCTGACTCAACGAGAGAGGCATTGCCCCGGCAAAGAATTGCATCGTTCGCACTGTAAATTTCTGACATCGTGCTGTTGTGCAGGTTTTATTATAAGAATCGAGGCATACCCTGGTATGATCATACAAAGACATCTTTGAATTTTTCGTCTCTGTAGGCAGGTCAATTCTAGTCTTCATCAAGCTCACAATTTCTAATGATACACTGAGAGGTAGGATCTGTTTATCCTTTTGTTCTACCATCCTCAACAAGTTTGGAGATAAGCTACGATCTGTGTCATCTTCAAAGTCGTGAGATCCCTCTAAACACATGTCTCGCTCAAAAGGAGATTCTAAGTCTGTAGCAGTGTCATTCATGTCGTTGATATCCAGGGACCTATTGTAGGTACAAAATAATATATAAAGAATGTATGAATTTAAGAATAATTATCTGCACAGTATGATTATGAATGAATGAAAGAATGATTTGGATGGAAGAATAAAAGAATAATCAATGAAAAAATATTAGTTCAAAAGATCGCAAAGATGTATTCCATTAAAATAATGACGTTCAGACATAAGCCTTTTTCACAAAAGACTTCTTGTTGCTCTAGGCTGAAAGCAACAAGTGTGTTTTGAATATTACTCTGAGTAAGCTCTAAATACTACAAAGGTTTCTTTAGAACACTCCCAGGTTTATAAGGGCGAACATCTAATAAGATCCCTTCTTCAGTTGCTTGTGCATTGCATTCACTCCACTCGTCAATTATGATTGGGTAATGGATTTTCCGCAGTGGAGGAATCATCAAATTTAACGATGCCCATACTGATAAGCCTTTCAACCAGTTTCTTAAAGGCAATGCAGTTTTCTATGGAATGCCCCGTATTTCTCGCATGATACTCGCATTGTGCATTCACATCGTGCCATTTGGGGTACGGAGGCTGTGGAGGTTTCGTGTAGAGAGGGGCGACAATACGTGCGTTGAATAAGCTTTGATACAACTCCTTATATGACATCGGAATGCCTTGCTTCACATACGATTCTTGTCTAGATGAACCTTGCTGACTAGTAATCACCTTTCTTGGCTGTGTAATCGATTTGTTGTAGGTGTTCACATTGTTCACCTCATTTTCCTTCTTCTTTAAGTCTGACCTCCTATTATTTTCTCCAGCATCAATCTTTCCACTTCTCACGGCACTTTCAATCATTTCACCGCTCATGACTATGTCTGAAAAACTCTTCGAAGCACTTCCTAACATGTGGGTGATGAACGGGGCCTTCAATGTGTTGATGAAGAGCATCGTCATTTCTTTCTCTAGGAGTGGCGGCTGAACTTGGATAGCGACCTCCCTCCACCTTTGTGCGTATTGCCTAAAACTTTCATTAGGCTTTTTCTCCATATTTTGAAGGGTAATTCTGTCAAGGACCATATCAGCTACATGACTGTATTGTTTCATAAAGGCTTGTGCTAAATCCCTCCAAGAACTAATCTGGATACGCGTCAATTGATTGTACCACTTAGACGCTGCCCCTGTGAGGCTATCTTGAAAGTAGTGTATGAGCAGTTGGTCGTTGTTGACGTATCCGGCCATACGCCTACAGAACATAGTAATATGAGCTTCTGGGCAGCTGGTCCCATTATATTTCTCGAATTCCGGCATCTTAAATTTGTAAGGAAGCACCAAATCCGGAACTAAACTCAGATCTTTCGCATCTATTCCACGATAGCCGTCGATACTTTCTATTGCCCTAAACTTCTCTTCAATCCATTTCCATTTCTCCTCAAACTGCTTTGGTAACTCCTCCTTCATCTTGTCTTTCTCCGCTACTTCATCGAAGTCCGGGACAACCAGATTATCATCAGGACTAGAACCAGATCTGACCTGAAGGTTCTTCGGTATTGAAGCGTCACCTTGAAAGTGCTGAGGCCTAATCGAAACAGAAGATCTTCGTGGATGTGGTTCAATCTGAATTTGCGCTTGCGGAGGCGTGTATCCTGGAGAAAAAAGTGGCTCATCATTGTTTCCTTCTTCATCGCAAACCACAGGATTTTTCCCTTTATCCACTCCTTTGGTTATTAATTGCGTCAATTTAGTCATTAGTTCATCCTGAGACTCCTTCATCTTTTGTGCCATGTCTTTCTGGATCTTTTCCATATGTTCTTTCATTTGCGCCTGTAACTGGTCTTGCATCTCTTTTTGCGTTTGCTCCAGTTTCTCTAATCTTTGATCCATTTCTTTGGCTTTGCGACGAGTACCGTAAGGATGTTTGGTTGATTGGTTTTCCAGATTAGCTGAAATAATTTTACATAATTAGGGTCACTTCGTGAAAATCTAATGCATATGATGCAATGTAATGCAAATGCATGAAATGAATGCCTAAAGAGACGTTGATTCTGATTCAATTACATTTAGGAAACTTTTCTAGAAAGCAAATTCCCTTACATAAAACGGATACATGTACGACCTCACCCTCATATTCCAAGAAACAACATCGATTTTTTCTTCATCCGCATGTTTGAGGTAGTCTCACCAATAGATGCCATTGCTAGCTCATTTTCTTGATCTTGGTCGCGATCCATCATCTGCCCATCTTCATAAGGCTCGTCAGCTTGTTGAAGGCTTTTGGACAATCGTCTCGAATCCCAAGGCCACCAAGCAAAGTCACGAACTCTTCCATCGCCATTCTTGTGTTTCTCAGAATATGTTTGGGAAGTCGTATTGTTTTCCACTTTATCAAGGAATTCGTATTCCATGACAAGCTTTCTAATTTAGTAATCGAACTTGAATCCATATCTCTTTCCTAAGATGCAAATGCAATGTAATGCAATCATAATCAAAACACAACAAGAAGGGTTAGTACAAAACATAAGCAAGCACAGAAAACAAAAAGTACCTAATCGGGTAGATACTAGGGGTTTGGAGTGGCTCTACCTAGGTTAAGTTCCTAAGTCTACTATATGAGGGTTGGTTCTAAAGTAAGGGTACCCGAACCAGCAGATTCCTCGATCCTCACCCATTATAGGCTCATACGGACTGAGTTCAGTTCAGGGGAATACATTTCCCTATGGCCATGCGGAGATGAAAATCTCACGAAGACATAGGTACGGATGTATCCCGAAAGCGATTCACTATCCCATGCGGAGGTGAAAACCTCACGAAGGCGTAGCTTCTCACTCCCACTTAAAAAGGGTGTGACCAACGGTCATGCAATGCAATGTGCAAAAATAAATCTGAACTTAAACACAGCAATTATGAATCACAATGACGAAGATCATAATAAATAAAAATACAATGAAAGGATCGTATATTTAAACTAAGTTTTTGATTTTTGACAAAAAGACAAAAAGTAATCAACTCATGGCTTGACTCTCGTGTTTCCTCCCCAGCGGAGTCGCCAAGCTGTTGACACCATTTTTTGGATGAAAACGGGGTCAACTTGGGTTTTGAAAAATGAAACGGGAGTCGCCACCAATCCTTTTTTATAAGGTGTGATTGGATCACCTCGAAAAGTGGTGGTTTTTAATAAAAGGTTTGATTTTATTAAAACAACAAGTTTGGTCCACGAAATTCAGAAAAACGGGTTCGGGAGTCGGTTACGCACGAGGAAGGATTAGCACACTCGATACGCCCAAAATTGGTACCTAGTTGATTATTTAATGTCTTAATGTCGAAGATTGAAAACTTTAAAGAAATTTAAAATACGATCCTTAAAAAAAAACTCGAATGGCATGGGTTTAAATTCAATAGGATATTTGGCAATTTGGTTAAACGAGAAATCGAAACCCAGTACCTTAGGGCACGTTCCTCGAATTTCCAAACGCAAAACATTGCCTTATTTTGAAATTTTGAAAGGATATTTAGCTATTTGGTTGAATGAGAAAAATCTATACCCAGTACCTTAGGGCATGTTTTCTCGAATTTCCAAACACAAAATATTGCCTTATTTTGAAATTTTTAAAATGATATTTAGCCATTTGGTTGAACGAGAAAAATCGACACCCAGTACCTTAGGGCACGTTTTCTCGAATTTCCAAACGCTAAATATTGCCTCAATCGAAAATGTTTTCCCCCTTTTTTGAAATATGGCATTTATATGCATAATAGAATTATAAATATGATATTGAGCACAAAATAATATGCGTAAAGAATGAAATAAATAAATAAATAATCAATCATCGATATACAAGTAAATAAAAAAAACTAAAACATTTTAAAGAATAAACATATGAATAAATAAATAAATGAACATTGAAATTAACAAATAATAACAAAAAGATTGATCCAAATTATAAAATATATATATAAATATTCATGCGCATATAAGGAAAACATTTCTATATATGTATAATTATAAAAATATGAAAACATATATATGTATAAGTATGATTTAAAGCTATTAAATATAAAAGCTTGTATAGGTATATACATATATGTATGTATGCGTGTATAAAAAGGATAAAAGAAGATATATTAGTATATATGTATTCGTAAGAGAAATATATACGGACCTATATGTATATATATATAAATTATAAAGTATAAAACATACATATAAATGGGTACAAGTGTATAAATTAAAAAAGTGTATATAATAAAAATAGTAATAAAAGATAACAAATATAATAATAATAGTTAGTTTAATAATAAGAGTCTTAAAAAGAAATTAAATTAACCAATAAACAAAATATAGGATGAAATCGAGAGCAAAATGAAATTACAGGGTAAAACTACAATAAAACAAACAAGAAAGACCAAAATGGAAATGCGCGCAAATATCAGGGACCAATAGAGTAATAAAACCCTTATAAGGACACGTGTATATTGCTCAGTGCGCCAAAGGGTTGGGGACAAAATCGAAAGACAGGCGAAAGTTCAGGGCCGAATTAAAAAGGACAATAATATTGAACAAAAGGAATTAATTTAAAATCAAATAAATACAGAAGGACCAAAGTTGCAAATAGACCCTCAGGTATGGAAACACGCGGACCTTCCTCGGGTCGGGTCGGGTCGACCTGATCCATGCCAAAACGACGCCGTTTTTTGACTATTGCTGCTAGCCAAAACGACGCCGTACCAGAAGGCTATATAAGCCTAAAAATCTTAAAAAAATCATTTTTCTTCTTTCTTAAAAAAAAAC
The DNA here is from genome assembly GCF_007990345.1 of Gossypium hirsutum. Classification (NCBI taxonomy): domain Eukaryota; kingdom Viridiplantae; phylum Streptophyta; class Magnoliopsida; order Malvales; family Malvaceae; genus Gossypium; species Gossypium hirsutum. The sequence goes on along the minus strand of NC_053442.1, from coordinate 7,438,659 downwards.
AGAGAATCTCTCTATTCTTCTCCTCTCCTCCGGCCAAGGGGTCAGTTGTGGACCACCATGCCGGTCGCCGATTATCGGCGCCGGCGCCGTCGTGAGCGGCGGTCGGAAGTCGAAAAGTCAGTCTTTTAAAACCCCATTTCGAAAACCTTTCAAAAATCAAGTCCTTAAAGCCCTAAGGCCAAGAGAGGGAATCTCAAAAATGAAACGCCTTCCTCGTCCGTTCTCAACGACTCGGACTCCGGCGACGCTACAACCGCGACGATTCAGGTAAGTTTCGTTTATTAACCTTTAGACTTATATTAACCGTAAAAGAAAAGAAAAGCAAAACCGAATGGAATCGAAGAGGAAAAAAGACTAAAAATATCACCTTTCAACTGATTTCTTTTTATTTCTTTGATCTTTTTCTTAAAAAATCAGAACCTCTGTTACATGTATCTTAATTTCGGCTTTTATAGCCGATTTATATGAAATTCCTAGTCTATGCCTATGCCTGTCTTGCTTGCCTTGATTTGTTTACAGGGATCAACGCACGTGGATGGAGGTGACGGTGGCAGTTGGCGGTGGTTGCTGGCAGAGCAGGTGAGCAGAAGACCAAAGGTCAGAAGACCCTAGGAGCGGCACCTAGGGCTCCTCTGTTTTCTGCTAGGTTTTTTTTGTTTTGGGTTTTGGGCTGAGGGTAGGCTATTGGGTTATTGGGCTAGTGGTTCTGAGCTTGTTGTTTTGGACTTTATGGACTGTAATTTGGACTTTTATTTTGTGTTTAATTGGGCCTCGGGCAAAATGGCCTGTAACAAAGATGATTCAAAAGAGAGAAATACATGCATTCCACGCACAACCTCACTTCAAATCAAAGTATTAACATTATTATGGAGAACTGATCTTTGTTCAAATCAAAGTATTGGTAGCTCTACAACTATACTCCATTTAATTAAAGACAAACGTGTTTAAGTAGGACACTGTTTCATCTCTTATTGTTATGCTTTTATTATCATTTATGGGAATTAACAGGGATCTCTCTCCATATAGAATTAATTTGGTTAGGTTTGAGTGGATTATTTTTATTTTATCATAATTCATATATACATAAAATTTTGTAACGCTCCCATCTATTTCTTAGAGCAAAGAATATTGAGTTTTTCACTTTTGTAGGATTGCATAAAAAAGATTTATATTATTTACCATGAGTTATTATATAATAATATTTCCTTGTTAAAAATGGTACGTAAAATTATTAACTGTTATGCGAATAATATATTTACTCATGTTGAAATCGGATATTTACAATTTTTTAAAATAATTTGAATAAAAATGATAAAATTTATTTTAAAATTCAGGTTAAACCAATATATTTTAAAATTATCATGAATCGGATTGCCAATCAGCAGTTGAGTGGATTAAGAAGAGGGGAAAGGTGCCGTGGAGGTACACGAAACTGGTTGGATAAATAGCTGCATGTTTGGACCACTTTATTAATTGACGGTAGCAAGCGGTTAATTTAATTGATTGGTCCTTTTTTTTTTAAATTTAATCGACTGATATAAATCAATTTAATCAAATTGATTTAACATCATCGGTTTATTTAAAATAACAAAATATAAATATATTTAACTAACTTAATTGATTTATATATTTAAAATAATTAAAAGTATTAAATATAAAATCAATTAAGTCGATCGGTTTAAAATAAAATTCAATAACCGATAACTAACAGGCATGATTAAATTAACCGATCCTACAATTGATGTAGCTGGTTTTAACTGACTTATGCTCTCCTCTATCCGTTAATGTTGATGCTGATAAGCTTCTTAAGTCAGTTGTCACAAGGGGCAAGTGGTGTTGCGGAAATGGTGGTAAATAATAATTATAATTACATTTTATACTTGGTGTAATCATCTATATAATATATTGTTTGAAAAGTCAATTTTATTATAAAATTCATTTCAAAACAAATTTTATAAACACAAGATTTTATATATACATTGTTATATTTAGAAAGTACATGCAAAATAATTTTAAAATAGTTTTGATTTCAATTAAAATTATAAATTCAAATAATAATTTTAAATATTATTAAATATTTAATCCAAAGATTTATTATTAATAAAGTTTATTGTAAAAGTTGAATACATCAATACTATTTTAATTTAATAAGGGTAAATTTATAAATTATCGTTACACTTCCAAGTAGGTATTTAGTGAACCAAACATGATAGTGGAATTTTTCAGGAATTTTTATCAATACTTTCTAATGTTATACCAAATGCTGCAAAGTAACTTTCCTAACAATCACATTTCGCCAGAATCATAACATAGAAAAGTACCAAACACTATCATAGAATTTATATAATAAAATAATTCATGCAAAGTTGTTATTGTCTAAATCACTTATTTTTTTGCCCTAATTTGATAGGGAAGCAGGCCAAGATATTGTCATTTAGCAAGAATAACGTTAAGTCTATGCCAATGTAAGAATTCAAAAAAGGAAGGAGACAGTACACAAATTTTTTTTACATTGAATAATTATGAGGAATTTACAGTGATTATGTTAAGCTTTGGTTTGCAATGCAACAGCAGACCTGCATTGAAGCTGAACCAGTGGAGCAACAACATTTTGTTCATTTGTAACTTGCCTTAGTTGCTTTGTAAATTGGCTTCAAGTTAGTAAGATTTCTTGTTAATTTGAATTTGATGTAATGGCTGATATATCAGCTTCTTTTGTGTGTAATTTAAGTTAAGTTTTAGTCAAATATTAGTGGGAATAGTTACATATTAGGTAATTATCTTGTATTATATATGTTTCTCAACTCAATGGAATCATGTGAGATCATTTTTTAATTTTTCTTCTTGTTCAATCTTTCTTAGCATCCATTCTTAGTTTCGTTTCTCTTTTTTTTTTTCTGTCAAAAACACCAACAAATGGTATTTAGAGCCTGTCATCTTTTTGGGCCTCTGTTGTTGGTAGCTTTCTTTGTGAAGAAAACTTGAAAAGAAAAAAATTGAAGTTGTTGTTGTTTGTTGTTGCAAAATGAGCTTTACACCACCACTGCCACCTGTTTTTGCTGGGGAGAACTACCACGTTTCGGTAGTAAAGATGAAAACTTACCTACAAGCACATGACTTGTGGAACATGGTTGAGAATGACACAGAACCAGCTCCATTGAGGGCTAATCCCACCATTGCACAAATTAGGCAACATAGTGAAGAGTGTGCCAAGAAGCACAAAGTAATGGCATGCTTGCAAAATGGTGTATCTGATGTGATTTTTACTCGGATAATGGCTTGTGACACACCAAAGCAAGCATGAGAGAAGCTGAAGGAAGAGTTTATGGGGTCAAACAAGACAAGGCAACAACAACTAATCAACCATAGGAGGGATTTTAAGAACTTGAAGATGAGGGAGTCTGAAACAGTAAATCAGCACTTTGATAGGATAATGGCCACAATCAACAATATTAGGTTCCTTGGAGATGATTTCAGTGAAAGTAGAGTTGTTGAAAAGGTTATCACAACTCTCCCTGAAAAATTTGAGTCAAAGATCTTTTCATTAGAGGACCCGAGAGACTTATCAACCATCTCATTGCCTGAGTTGATAAACTCTCTATATGCACTCGAGCAAAGAAGGGCCAACAGGCTGGAGGAGCATCCAGAAGGAGCTTTCCAAGCAAAAGCCAAAGAAAGTTCGAGTTCAAGCTACAAAGGGAAGAAAACATGGCTTGATAAAAGGGAGAAACCAAAGAGGGATGCAGGAAAGAAGAGATTTCCACCATGCATTCACTGCAAAAAGTCCACACATTTGGAGAGATACTACTGGTACAGACTTGATATTCAGTGTAGGAGCTGCAAACAGTTTGGTCATATTGAGAAGGTGTGCAAGAACAAAGGAAGGGCACAAACTTAGCAGCAAAATCAAGCTCAGGCTGCTGAGGATATTCAAGCTTAGGAGGAGCATGTTTTCACTGCATCTTGTTTTGCAACCTCAAGCAAAGTCAGAAGATACTGGTTAGTAGATAGTGGTTGCACTCATCATATAGCATCTGATGAAGAGTCGTTCAAGGATCCCGATAGTAGTTTTGCTTCCAAAGTCAGGGTTGGAAATTGAAACCTCATTGAAGCCAAAGGTAGAGGTAATGTTGCAATAAGCATACTGTCAAGTAACAAAATAATCTCAGATGTCATTTTTCTGCCTGATATAGACCAAAATCTGCTTAGTGTTGGTCAATTTATTGAGAAGGGTTATTCACTTGTTTTCAAGAATAAATCCTATGTTATTAAGGACTCATTTGGTCAAAAACTAGTCACAGTGGCTATGACTGATAGGTGTTTTATGATGGATGTGAATCAGTTAGAAAAGAAAGCCTATACTAGTCTTACTAATAAAACTAGTTTATGGCATAAAAGGCTAGGCCATGTCAATTATAAATCACTTGATTTGCTGCACAAATTAAACTTGGTTGAATACATGTCCAAGATTGAAGTTAGAGACAGTATGTGTGAAATTTGCCAGCTTGGGAAGCAAGTGAGATTGCCTTTTCCAGTTAACAAAACATGGAGAGCTTGAGATAAGCTTGAATTCGTCCATACTGACACTTGTGGACTAATGAAAAGCTCTTCTTTGAATGACAATAGATGCTTTGTGCTGTTTATAGATGATCTTACTAGGTTTTGCTGGGTCTATTTTTTGAAACTAAAGTTTAAAGTGTTTGAAGCATTCAATAAATTTAAATCTTTAGCTGAGAATCAGTTAGGCTGCAAGATTAAGGCCTTAAGATCAGATAATGAGACTGAGTACTTGTCAGAGAAGTTTCAGAAGCTGTGTGAGCAGGCTGGAATTCACCATCAGCTGATAACCATTTATACTCCTCAGCAGAATGGGGTGTGTGAAAGAAAGAATAGGATAGTACTCGACATGGCTAGATGCTTACTATTTGAAAGCAAATTGCCAAGCAAATTTTGGGTTGAGGCTGTGAACACCTCAGTGTATCTACTCAACAAGTTGCTAACTAATGCTATCAAAGATAAAACTTCTTTTGAAGCTTGGAATGGACTCAAGCCAATAGTTTCACACCTAAAGGTGTTTGGTTGTATCTATTATTCTCTTATCCCAGCTGAAAAGAGAACCAAATTAGAAAATAAGATCTCTGCCAGAGATCTTTGTTGGTTACAACAGTATCAAGAAAGGCTATAGGGTGTTTGATCCCTCGACAAAAAAGATCATGGTGAGCAAAGATATGAAATTTGATGAAGAAAGAGTATGGAATTAGAATGGCACAGATGCAAGCTTGAGTGAGGAAGATTAGTAAGACATCAATCTGCAACCAGTTGAAGAAGGTCCAATTGATGATAATTTTGATGATGTACCTGTGAGAGGCACAAGAAACATCACTGATATCTATCAAAGATGTGATGTATCAATACTTTAGCCTACTAATTTTGATGAGGTTGCCAGAGAAGAATGTTGGAAAAGGGCCATGGAAACTGAAATAGAGATGATACGTAAGAATGTCAGTTGGGAATTGGTTGATAGACCATACCAGAAGAGGTTTATTGGTTGAAGTGGGTGTTCAGAGTCAAATAAAATACTGATGGGACTCTAAACAAACACAAGGTAAGACTTGTGGTGAAGGGATACAACCAACAGTATGACATCGATTTTATGGAAACCTTTCCTCCAGTTGCAAGGTTAGATACAATAAGGCTTCAGTTTGCCTTGGCTACTTAGAAGCAATGGAAAGTGCACCAATTGGATGTCAAGTCTTCTTTTCTTAATGGCTTTCTTAAGGAAGAGATCTTCATTAAACAACCAGATAGATTCAAGGTTCCTGATGAAGAGCATAGGGTTTACAAGCTGAAAAAGACCTTGTATGGTCTGAAGCAGACACCAAGGGCCTGGTATGACAGAGTTGATGAATATCTGTCTAGGCTCGAGTTTGAGAAGAGAATCAGTGAGCCTACTCTTTATGTGAAGAAGTCTGAAAGTGAGACTCTACTGATTGTGTCACTTTATGTGGATGATTTATTGGTAACTGGAAGCAATGGGGAGCTGATTGAAGAATTTAAGATGCAGATGCAAGATGTTTTTGAGATGACTGATTTGGGGAAAATGACTTACTTCCTTGGCATGGAAGTAAATCAATCTGACCATGCCATCTTCATAAGTCAGTAGGCTTTTGCCTTGAAGATCTTAAACAAATTTTGCATGTCCAACTGAAAAATTGTTAGCACATCAATGGCTGAAGGTGAAAAATTAACCAGTAGTGGGAATCATGAAAGGGTTGATGAGAAGGAGTATCGAAGCCTAGTAAGTTGTTTGCTCTACTTAACAGCTACAAGGCCTGATATCATGTTTGCTGTTAGCCTCCTATCCAGATTCATGCATTGCTGCGATGTTGTTCACTTTAAAGTAGCCAAAAGAGTTATCAGATATGTGAAAGTGACTTTGAATTATGGAGTGAAGTTTGAGAAGATAAAAGAGCTTAAGTTGAGAGGGTATTCTAATAGTGATTGGGCCAGATTAATTGATGACATGAAAAGCACTTCTGGCTACTTCTTCACTTTTGGCTTAGGGGTCTTTTGTTGGAGTTCAAAGAAGCAACAAACCGTTGCTCAATCAACAGCAAAAGTAGAGTACATTGCAGCTGCTGTAGCTGTTAATCAAGCCATTTGGCTTAGGAAGATCTTATGTGATTTAAATGAAAACTAAGTTGAAGCTACTAAGATCAGAGTTGATATTCAGTTAACAGTTGCCATAGCAAAAAATCCAGTATTTCATAGCAAGACCAAGCATTTCAAGATTAAATTTTATTTTGTTCGAGAGGTTGAACAATCAAGGGAAGTGAATCTAATTCATTGCAGCTCAAAAAACCAGTTAGCTGACATTCTAACTAAGTCTCTCGGTGTTACCAAGTTTGATTCCTTAAGAAGAAGGATTGGTGTTTGTTGCATACAGTCCAAGGAGGAGTGTTAAGCTTTGGCCTGCAATGTAGCAGCAGACCTGCATTGAAGCTGAACCAGTGGAGCAACAATATTTTGTTCATTTTGTTCATTTGTAACTTGCCTTAGTTGTTTTGCAATTTAACTTCAAGTTAGTAAGATTTGTTGTTGATTTGAATTTGATGTAATGGCTGATATGTCAGCTTCTTTTATGTATAATTTAAGCTAAGTTTTAGTCAAATATTAGTGGAAGTAGTTACATATTAGGTAATTATCTTGTATCATTTATGTTTTTCAACTCAATGAAATCATGTGAGATCATTTCTTTTATTTTTCTTCTTGTTCAATCTTCCTTAGCATCCGTTCTTAGTTTCATTTTCCTTTGTTTTCTATCAAAAAAACCAATAGATTAGCTAGGTAGAAGAACCCTCATGGTTGTACGTTTGAGACTGAATGTATATAATGTGAAACTCAATTGAGAAAAAGGAAAAAGAAAAGCTTCTCAGTTTCATACAAAACCCCTTTGAGGTGGTGCACATTTGCAATTACGATGGTACGGTCTCCATTCGATTAGATAGTCTTGCATTGATATGCTGACGCACCAGAACATCATATCAGCGGCTCCACTGCCTATTTTCCCTTTCTTCTAAATCAAACTATTATCTTTCAATGTAAGAAGGAGAAAAGTTTAAAGTTTGTGTGTAAAAGGCTTCTGATTTGTTACTTCCATGCTCACTGAAGTTGAATCAAAGAGAGAATCACAAACCCTTTGCATTCCACGTTGAATACTAGATACTTAATGAGCATAGTTGTCCAACATTGATATTGTTGTTCAAAGTCATGTTCTCCAACAGTCCAACTAAAGACAAACGTGCATCACTAGGATAGAGTTTCAGCTTCTCTCACATTAGTTATGTTTCCGAAGAGAGGGGAAGAAAGAGTAAAAAAAAGAATCTCTTAGCGATTACAGAAAGAATTAAGTAAGTTAGTTAGAGTTCACTTTGGAGTTTTCATATATGTGGTTTTCACCAGATTAGATTCTAGAACTTAGCTTAACAGTTTTTATTGTTTTTAATTAATTTATGGCAATTACTAGGTAGTCCTCTCCATGGAACAAAGAATTCTCTTTGGGGGTGGGTTGGTTGCATTTTCTTCTTTTTTAAGGGACAAAACCAAAGTTGACTCTGTAAATATAGCAAAACCTAAAACACCTTCTGAATTTTGACAAATTGATCCAATTCGAATGGAGTAGATTTTTCCTTTTGAAAAGTAGATATGGAACAGGGTAGAGTTGATTTTTAGCAGTCATGATAATCACTTGTCTCACCTCGCCTCACTCCATTATATGGAGTTAATTTTTTAATATTTTATAAATTCTTTTATATGTTTAAGGCTTACATTTTTTTGAAAAAATATTTTTAAATATTTACTTGAATTTAAAAAGATTGAAAATTTTATATATAAGTAATAAAAATTAAATTGAAGCGAAGTAGAGATGGATACATCCAACATCCATGGACAAGATAGTGGCTTTAAATATTATACATCCCTAGTAGAGTAGGGTGGCAACTGCAAAGCGGTGGTGGATTTAGCAACATCCACCTTCGTCCCACTTAGAGGTGATCATGGGCCGAGCTGGACCATAACATAATTTTAAGCCCGATTGATAGGCTCAGGTCCAACCCAACCTGAAAAATGGCCTAACTTTTTGTCAAAGCTCAACTCGGATTGTAGATATCAAACTCGAGTCCCGCTCGGTCCGTATTAAAATTTTTAAAAAATTATTATATTATATAATTTTTTTAAAAGATTGGGGGAAAAGGACAAGCTATGTATTAATTCTCTGAAGTAGTATATCTGATGACCACTAGGTCGTATAAGAATTGATCATACAATTCGACTAAACACTAATACTAATAAAATAGAAGTCCAGCAAATTATTTAACAATGTATTTGTATCATGTAAATTAATTCATTCCAGTGGATAATTGTTCTGTTTTTGTGCCTGAAGTTTTGTATATGAATCTCTTTCCTTGAATTTTTATTGTTTTTATCCCTACACTTAGTTGATCACATGTAGGTTATCTTTTATTTTCGTTAGCTTATTAATAAGAATGAACTTGTTGGTTCAGTGATAAGACTTTGGCTTACCCTTAAGTCCCAAATTCAAATTTTGTCATGCCAAAACATATTAATTTTTGCTCTGTCTTTGCTATTGCCGCACATGCTTGTTAGAGTTTCGGTCAAACTCTACTGCTAAGCAATATGATAGGTGGTTAACTAATCTGTTAGGATCGTCCCGATTAAGCAACGAACAAGTAAAAATAGTAGAAGAAATTAAGAAGATGAACACACAAATTTAACGTGGAAAAACCCCTCCAAAGAGGATAAAAACCACGGGCAAAATTAATTTTACTATAATGGCAAAAGAACGAAGAGTACAAAAGATGGAGATTACAACTAAACCCTGAAAACTCGAAAACAAAGAACCCTCAAAACATAAACACAAAATTCTCTGAATGTGTTATGAGTTCTAATCTAATGGGTGTATATTTCTAAGATTGTAAAAGAGCCTATTTGTAAGCTAAATTAGTAAGTCAAATAAACTATACTAATAAATGTTAAATATATTATAATAATAAATACTAAATCTTCTAGAAAGAAAATATATATTTGTTTAACTTGACTTGCAAGCAATCTCTTAGAATTTGGGTCACACAACTCTAATGTAATCAGATTAAGTGGGATTTTATCATATGCCCCTTTCTCACCCACTCTCTCCATTTTTTGGTTTTTTTTTAATTTTACTACTTTGAGTTTTCTCTGACGTCCCACTTCTTCCATTCTTTTCTTTTGTTTTCCACCCTTGTTGCCAATTGTTTTCATCCTCTCTTGTCGCCCCTCTTTTTTATTTTCCTTCATTTTACTATTTTTCATAAACTCATAGTGTTGGCCTTTTGTTCCCATTCTTATTTTTCCGTTTCGTGCTTTCATCTTGTTGGCATTACATTTTCGGTAAGTGCAGTTACTTTTTGCTTTGATGTTTTTGTTTTGATTTTCTTCGATTGGAGGGTAAGAGGCTTGTAGTTAGTCAATTGGTTTTGTTCTGATTATTTTTGTATTTTTTATAGGTAACAATCGTGAAACAGATAACCTTCCAACGATTTAGGTGTTGATAGGTCGTTGTTTTATCTTAGGTTAGTGACTGTATGCTCGATTTTAGAGATTGTTTTTGTTGAGTGAATGATGTACCAAATTCAAGTTTCAATTTCGATTTTAGTTGTTAATCCAGTTTAGCCATGAATGTTGTGTACAGGTTCTTGGATTGCTACTATAGTGTCGACAACCCAAAAGTAGTAAGGTGTGTATTCTAACCCGTAAATTCTGAAAAGAACATGAAAATCTGGAAAATTGCATGAAAAATTGAAGGAGGTGGATGATGCCACATGGCCGTGTGAGCCACACGGGTGTGGCTAGCCATGTCAGGTCGTGTGAGACACACGAGCGTGTGAGACACATAGTCCAGTTAGGTAGGGTGTGTGGGCCACACAATTTGGCTTGGTAGACTGTATGGGCCACACAAGCGTGTGGTCCTATTTTGATCAGTTTGTGGGCTATGTTTGGGTAGATTTTTTAAATTTTGAAATCTGATTTGCTATTAACCTGTAAAACATGCAAGATCATGTAGTCCATAAATCTGAGCGTACGTATGTCAGTCCAAGTATGTTTTTTAATCAGAAAAGCATTGGGTAAGCTAAAGTATCATGTTTATGTTCTATTATCTGTTATGTATGAGTATATGTGTAGCATGGACACTTCGTATGATTTTGCATATGCATGAGGGTGGGATATGATTATGTGATGGAGGAAGTCCGCTTCTAGCAGTTTATTTGCACTATAATTCTAGCAGTATTTCTGCAATATATTTCTAGCAGCACAACTGTATATTATCTAAGTGGCATACGATCACATTACGGTGTGATGGATGGATGGATTCTTGTAGCCCTATTTGGTGTGATTGGTTGGAAAAAGTTGGTATGTAACCAATAGGGGTAGGACTTTCAATATGACATTGCTATGCTAAGCATGTTATAATTTATGATTTGTCAATTTGTCACCCCTTTTCCTTAAAATTATTATGTTTCCAAAGAGACAAGAAGAAAGAGAAAAAAACTAAGTCATCTAGTGAAAGAAGTGGCTTCATTTGATTACAAGAAATTTTGGGATTGAATGGATGAAGTTGGGAATTTCTTATGTCCCTTTTGTCTTTAATTCAGCTCACCAATTCGTTATAAACTACTAGAAATAAGTTTAAATCTCATATTGTTTTTTATTTTATTTTTATATTGGATGAAATAAATTTAAGGGGTAATTACGGCATCACATAACAATAAAATTATGTAAATTATTTTCATATAATTTTGATTTAATTGAATATTTCATATCTTTTAGAATTTTGTTCATCAACACTAATAGTACATTTAGTATCTTTGATAGTTGGTTTTGCTTAGTGGCGGTGTCAACCTTTAGGCTAACTATCATCCACCTTTTTCCTCTCCCATCAATCATTTCTTTCTTTCTTTATTTTCATTCACTACACACGCCTTCTCCCTTTTTAATTTGCAGATCCATTTTGTGGGTATCTTTGTTGTCTTCACAAGTTGTGATTGATAGATGACGGTGCCTGTTGGTCGCTCAAACTCCACCAGCCACCAATAAATTTTCTTGGAAAGTGGGTGGTTCTTAGTCAACTTCTTAATTTGTTTCTAGTTTGAGAGTATTTCAGAATAATAAATGATTTCACGTGTTGATTTGGACTCGTGTTGTCCTAAGTTTTATATTTTATTTATTTATTTTTTCATTGTTTAATAATAAGTCTTCAGTTTTAAAAGTTTTTGTATGCTCTTATAGCACGTTTTTTAGTCTTGCTTATGCATGTAATTTTAGTTTTACAAGTGATTTTAGGGATGATTTTGTTGTCGTCCTCACTAGTTTGGTGAATGCTCGATTTTTTTTGTTGATTTTTGTTCGCCGCTTTGGATCATCCGAGGCTGATTTTATTATCGTATTAAGTGCTTACAATCACTCTAGATATGTCATGCTTGAGTTCTGACAAAGCCAGTTATCAACGTATCATAATGTTCTATTGATGCTAAGGGTAAAGCCTTTGTTGTGTTGATGGAGCTTGTCCTTCACCATCTACGACGAGTGTTTGCTATTTTTTTCTTTGAATTGTATAGTTCCATTCATTGAATGAATTAATGAATTTACCTTTTAAAATATATATGATAATTTCAAGTTGAAATCATATGGAAATTATATATTTTTAAGTTTTTAATTTTTTTAAATTTGGCTTTTCTATATTAGTAATTTCAACTTCAAACTGTAATGTGGATAACTTTTTTTGGTTTGGATCATCTTGTACCTAATCAATTTAGATTAAAACTCATTCCTCTGCATTTTAATTTCAAACAATATTTTGTACAACATTTTGAATGAGATATCCTTAAATTTTTTTATTACCAATATAAGTTGTTATTGAAACACACATACTACAATTTATAATCTATGCACATTGATGATTTTGAATTTTTGAGCAAATTTGAGATTATGAATTTATAATGGATTAATTTTAAGTTTATATCATTTTAAATTCGCTCACTCTTAAATTATATTATTTTTTTCACTTAACCATTATTATTATATTAAAAGTGATGCCTAAATTATTAATTTGGTCTCATTTACATAAAAAAACACAATTTTAACGAATAAAGACGTGACATGTTTTTATGGTACATTTTACTTTTTGTATTTTATCTTAATGTTATAAACTAACTAGAATTGATTCTTGAAGTTAGTTTAACAGTGTTATTGTTATATTTGGTGAATTAGTAGGTAGGCCCGGTCCTGGGAGTTGTCTAGAGGTGCGGCCGCCCAAGATTCAAGGCTGAAAGGGTTTAAAATATTATTTTTCAATTTTTAAGAGCTTAAATTTTTTTTCTAACTTTTAAAAGTAAAAAAAAAAAATTACCCACTTTTAAGGGGTCTCAAAATTTTTTTATTTATAACTAGGGCCAAAATCTTTTTTAACAACTTTTAAGGGACCTCATTTTATTGTTTTGTCTAAGTACGCCGTTGAAACTTCAAAATTGTTTAATACAAAATGAATTGTTTTGGGTGAATTACTATGCGACTGCTATGTTTACCTCGGAGTTATCTTTTTTTTTTTCTTTTTTCTGTGCCTCCTTATTATTTTATTTCTTGGTACTTATATAATCTTTAATGGTATATTTAAAATTTTAATTTAGTTAATTTCATTAATTAATAAAAATTAATTTAATTAAAAAATGGAAAAAACTCCAATTTTTTTACGAAAATAATGAACATAACATGATAGTTTTTATTTATTTATAATTTTTTTATTTTATATTTATAAATAACAATTTAAATCCAAAATAAAACAAAAGAATAACCATCTTGAAGAATCATAAACTTCAAAGATTTAATTTACCATTCCAATCATTTTGCATGGAACACAACATTTAGATTTTATAACAACTTTAATGAACTTAGAACAAAGGCCGTTAAGCTAATTTTAGGAATCAATTTAGTTAGGTTAGGAGGAGTTAGTTGATCCAATTAAGACAAAAATAGAAATAAAAACAAAAACACAAGGCAAATCCCAAATTCATGCAATAAGTTCCAAAATAAAAATTTCTTGCAAATCTAAGGATTCACATTAAGGAGGTAGAGACACACGTTTTAGTCTTTAGTTGGAAGTGTTGGAGAAACATTACTTTGAACAACAAAACCAATGCTCCATAACTCTAGTTTTCAACGTGGATTGCAATGCCTTTTTCTCTTTTGATTCATCTCACACTGAACCCCTGCAAGGAAGGAACTCAACCAAAGCCTTGAAACTATACATTACACGTCTCCACATTTACATTCAAAGACAATAGTTTGATACAAAAGAAAGGGTCGACGGAAATGGCGACTGGAGCTGCTGAGTTGATGTTCCGATGCGTCTTCGAAGGAAGCATTTCAATGCAAGACTGTCTGACCGAACGGAGGCCGTACCATCGTAACTGCCAATGTGCATTGCACAACCTCAAAGGGGTTTGTTCATCTACTTGTACTTCTCCGACAACCAATATATCATTCCCTAAGAAACAGACATGGGGTGATTGTTCCTTGTCTTTATTGGCTCCCAAATTCTCTTCTCCATCTCCTCTTCTTCCTAATGCCTCCTTCACCAATACCCTACAAAATATTGATTCAACTCCGGTTTTGTACGAAACAGAAGCTCAGCACAGTTAAGTATAGAAATTAAAACAGGTTAGAAAATGACAACTATTTTCCTCTTTCTTCCCTAAGTTTAGTTTAGCATTTATATTTAGTCTCGGGATTTAGAGGAAAACTAAAGTGTATAGGTTTTTCTAGCCAAACTACTTCCCTGTAAATTCTTACAGAGTTAAATTTCATTGTAAAGGAAGTTTACTATTTGTCCTGTTTCTTTTATAATCCTACATTAGCCTGCGCTATTATTGTTAGAAAAATCAATCGTTATTTAAAAAAAAGGAAAAAAAAAGGTTATTAATAATATCATGAAAATGGAAAAAGGAGGAGAAGAATTTGAGCAAAGCTTGCATGGCACAATGAAGTAAGACTAGATTAAGGAATTGGCTCTGAAAAGCCAAAGTGAAGAGTCAGGACAGGGAGGCGGGATTTTCTTGCACTACACCAAAACAAGCTTTTAGAGGCGTCTTTAGCGGCGTTTGAATAAAAAACGCCACTAAAGATCGATCATTCGCGACGCCTTATGTAAAACGCCGCTAAAATTAATTATTTGCGGCGTTTTTCAGAAAGCGCCGCAAAAAACCTAAGCCCAACGATGCCGTTTTCTGAGCTTTCGCAGATTTAGTGGCGTTTTTTAGGAAGCGCCGCTAATGCTCAGGTCTTTAGCGGCGTTTTTGAGAAAGCGCCGCAAAAAGACATAAGTCCAACGACACCGTTTTCTGAGCTTTCGGGGATTTAGCGGCATTTCTTAGGAAGCGCCGCAAAATAAACTAAGGCCAACGACGCCGTTTTCTGAGCTTTCGCGGATTTAGTGACGTTTTTTAGGCAGCGCCGCAAAAAGACATAAGTCCAACGACGCCGTTTTCTGAGCTTTCGGGGATTTAGCGGCGTTTCTTAAGAAAGCGCCGCTAAGGCTGAGGGCTTTAGCGGCGTTTTTGATGAAGCGCCGCAACATAAACTAAGCCCAACGACGCCATTTTCTAAGCTTTCGCGGATTTAGTGGCGTTTTTTAGGAAGCGCCGCTAATGCTCAGGGATTTAGCGGCGTTTTTAATGAAGCGCCGCAAAATAAACTAAGCCCAACGACGCCGTTTTCTGAGCTTTCGGGGGATTTAGCAGAGTTTTTTAGTAAAGCGTCGCAAAAAAAAAATATAGGGTTTTTGGTTTAGGGTCTATGATTTATTTAAGATTTAAGGTCAGTTTAGGAGTTACATTTTTAAGGTATATGGAGTATGGGTTTAGGGATTATGGATTAGAGATTATGGTTTAAGGGTTGAGATTTAAGGTTTAAGGGTTAGAGGGTTAGGGGTTAGACGTTTGGGGTTAAAAGTTAGGGATTTAGGGTTAGGGATTCAAGGGTCGAGTTAGGATTTTGGGCGTTTAGATTAATTTTTTAATTTATATTTTAAATATGTTCTTATATAATTGTAAAAGAGATAATAATAAATTTGTTTAGGGTTTTTGGTTTAGGGTATATGATTTATTTAAGATTTAAGGCCGGTTTAGGAGTTTATATTTTAATGTTTAGGGAGTATGGGTTTAGGAATTATGGTTTAAGGGTTGGGATTTAAGGTTTAGGGGTTAGGGGTTTAGGGGTTAGATGTTAGGGGTTAAGAGTTAGGGATTTAATGTTTAGGGATTCAGGGGTCGAGTTAAGGTTTTTGAGTTTAGATTAATTATTTTTTTAATTTATATTTTAAATATGTTCTTATATAATTATAAAAGAGATAATAATAAATCAAATATATTGAAATTATGAGTATAGTTTAAATTATTTAAGAGATATATAATAGATAGACTTTATGTGTATTGAATGGTTAATTTAGGGTTTAAGGTTAAGGTTTACTTGAGATTTGTTAAATGATAAAAGTTTATAAAATTTTATACAATTATTTTATAAAAAATCAATTTATAAAAAACAAAAATAACTTTTAGTAGAGCAAAACGGCATCATTTTGTTCAAAATGAAATAATATTTTGCGGCGTTTTGAATAAAAACGCCACAAAAGATAACAAATAGCGGCGTTTACTATAAAAACGCCGCAACAAATAAATCAATTTATAGAAAACAAAATAGCAAAACGGCGTCATTTTATTCAAAATGAAATAATATTTTGCGGCGTTTTCTACAAAAACGCCGCAAAAGATAAGCAATAGCGGCGGTTTTATAGCAAAATAAAAATAAAATTATAAAAAATAAAAATAAAATTATTTGCATAGTAAAACGGCGTCATTTTGTTTAAAATCAAATAGCAGCGTTTTTCATAAAAAACGCCGCAAAAATAAATCAATTTATAAAAAACAAAATAAAATATTTTGTGCATAGCAAAACGACGTCATTTTGTTCAAATTGAAATTGCGGCGTTTTCCCTAAAAAGGCCACCAAAAATAAATCAATTTAAAAAAACAAAATAATAAATTTTTTGCATAGCAAAACGGCGTCATTTTGCTCAAAATGAAATAATATTTTGCGACATTTTTCATAAAAACACCGCAAAGTATAAGCAATAGCGGCGTTTTATATACAAACGCCGCAATAAATAAATAAAATTATAAAAAAAAGTAGAAAAAAATTATTTGCATAGCAAAACGGCGCCATTTTGTTCAAAATGAAATAGCGGCGTTTTTTATATAAACGCCGCAAAAAAGTAAATCAATTTATAAAATAAAAAATAAAAATTTTTTAGCATAGCGGCGTTTGCAAAAATAATTTGACTTTCTGCCTTTTGTTTATGGTTTAGTGGCGTTTTAGCTATAAACGCCACAAATGGGTTAAGTTGTAGACGAAAACGTCGTCATTTTCTCTCCAGCCATATCATCCCCACACTTAAACCCGAAATCCAAAATTTTCCCCATTTCCCCCAATTCCAGATTAATTCAGTAAATCCCTAACCCCAAACCAATTCAATTTGCGCCATCTGAAAAATCGCTGTTGTCTTTGTCCGGGCCGACCACCTGCTACGCAAACATCAGAAGCTCGAGCATCTCCGTCACCGTCGGACTACTACGGCCGTCATCATCGGTTAGTTTCTAGTCGGGCATTTGTTTTGGACTGTTTAAATATGAAATTTAATTTTGAAACGCATTGATATTTGCGGGTTTAAAAATGAATGTGGTTGGTACTGGCATGCTGATTGAATGTATTTGCCATATGCATACTGTTTGCTGCTTGCTGTAAGTTGATTTTAGGGCAACTTTGAACCTTTTTTAGTCTAGGCACTCAGTTCTTTATGTTCTGCAGATATACACTAGAGGTGTGTAGATGGCGTATTGGACCATAACCGAGTTAAGTTTGGTACTAGGAAAAGGAAAATTTATGTTTTTTTGCCAAGCAGGAACATGTTGGAAACACAAATGAGTTGGAATATTGTAGGTCGGCTGATCTTAGAAAGATAAGAAAAAAATGTAATAAGAAAAGCTTGATTTTAGTCTCAACATTGATAAAAGCATAAGAGAAAGGACCTATATGGCTGTACCGAGTTGAACTTTATGATCAAAGAAGATGGCTAAAGGGACATTATTAGAATCCGAAGACAACTAAAAAAATCCCAGCAAACTTTGAAACCCTTTTATATGGTCTATATGAGCATATATATATAACTGGGACTGGCCAACTTTGGGTATCTAGCATATCTTGGTATTAAAGCTTGTTGTTGTTAATGAAGGGGTGACTAAAGACATGTAATTTAATGGTTTTATATATATATATATATATATATTGCTTTATAAATCTTTCACCTTTGAACAAGCTCAAAAGCGAAGTTAATTGGACCCTTTTTTTCTCTCTAATTGAAGAGAAAAATGGAAGGAATGGTGGTGGGTGGGGGATATCCACCATTATCATTTCTTTAGACTTTGAAAATGATTGCACCATTTGGGGGGGGGGTGCCATTGCCATTTGCCTTTAATGAAACTAAATTAGTTAAAAGTTTTTGTGCACAAAAATTAAGGGCTTTTGAGGTGGCAAATGAATCAATAAATCATGTTAGAGAAACTTTTTAAGTTTTGATTATAGGCACCGAATGTTTAGTTTTTTTTGTGAGGAAATATTGAAATTGGTATTTTAAGTTCATAATGAATTGAAATGTGAAGTAATCATTGGATCAAAATGTGAGTTAAGTTGGCACTCCAACAATGCCTTAGATGCAAAATACTTTGTTTTTTCAAATTCCATTCTAGTTTATATCCAATTAACCATTTAATCATAGAGGCTTATCTTCTTCCATGAAACCTTTTTTATGTAAAAATTATTCCACATTTAATTTAATATTTTTTAAGTTAAAATTAATTATTTGTATAATAAATTTAATTAAAATAATTTATTATAAGCACTAAATTAAGTCGAATTAACTAACTAGCTCACATATAATTTTCATAAGACGAAATTTAAACCTTGACGCTAAAGGCATAAAGTAGCAAATCTTTTCAAACTTTCTCATAACCATTAAACTAAAATATCATGTTAAAAAAGTTTTTTTTTAAAACATTATTGAAACATTTTCTTTCTAGCTTTGTTTTCTCATACTAAAACCCACTAAAACTCATGAAATGATAGGTTAACATTTAAAAGATTGATGGTGTAAATGAGTTTAAGAGGTTTGTTTTTCAAGTGATTTAGCAAAATTTTGAGTATTTACTTTTTCAGATAATTCAAGAAAATACAAGGGAGAATGAAAGACTATTACACTACTGATGAGGGCTAGCTTCTTCTTAAATTATTCTACCTTAAAAATTGTTCAAATGGGTCAAAAGCCCAAGTACACCTATGAAATTCTAAAGTTTTTATAAATTTGTGCCTCATTCTTTTAATTCAGGTTTTTTTTTATCGAACTATTTTATTTCACCAATTGAGAAATTAAATCTTTTTAATTCCAATTAAGATTTACAAATGAAAAGATTTTATGGAAAAACTAACTGTTTACAACCCTGGAATTCTTTCAAACTGCACTGACAAATTAATATTGTTACGTAGAAAACAGTATTAGAAAACAGTCGGTTCAATTAATATTTAAATTATTAGAAAACAGTCGGTTCAATTTTATTATCGGGCTTTACATGTTAGTTGTGTTTACTCCTATTTTTTTATTAAAATTATATTCTGTTTACTCCAATTTTTTTTTCTGTTTTTTTGTACTAATTTAGTTGTGTTTTTTGTTTCGCAGCCGTCTGCTTCGAAATTGAGGAAATTTGAGGTATTTATTCATATGTTTCCATATATAACTTATAAATTTTTAATATATAACTTAAT
This sequence comes from Gossypium hirsutum, assembly GCF_007990345.1. Classification (NCBI taxonomy): domain Eukaryota; kingdom Viridiplantae; phylum Streptophyta; class Magnoliopsida; order Malvales; family Malvaceae; genus Gossypium; species Gossypium hirsutum. Next base: position 7,419,183 of record NC_053442.1, on the reverse strand, counting down.
AACTTATTAATATTTATATACATTTTTAATATATATATTAAAAATTTATATATATATTTTTAATAACTTATATATAACTTTCATAACTTACATAATAACATAATAACTTACATAATACATAGCCTACATGACTTGCATAATACACAACTTACATAACTTAAATAAATTACATAATACATTTTTAATCACTTATATAAAACTTTCATAACTTACATAATACATAGCCTACATGACTTGCATAATACACAACTTACATAAATTACATAATACATTTTTAATCACTTATATATAACTTTCATAACTTACATAATAACATAATAACTTACATAATACATAGCCTACATGACTTGCATAATACACAACTTACATAAATTACATAATACATAACTTTCATAACTTACATTATACATAACTTATAAATCATATCATAACTTATATATACACTTACATAATACATAACTTAAATAAATTTTTTTATTTATTCTTACATAATACATAACTTAAATAATAACCTACATAACTTACATAGAAACTTATATAGAAACTTGCATAACTTATATAACTTAAAAACTTAGATAACACATAGCCTACATAACTTATATAACTTACACAATACACCACTTACATAAATAACTTGCATAATACATAGCCTACATAACTTACTTAACTTACATAATACACCACTTACATAACTTAAATAACTTACATAATACTTAACTTTAATAATACACAACTTACATAACTTAATTACATTATACACAACATACATATATCATAATATAATTATTGGTCTTATTATATATTTAAACTATTTTATATGTGCTATTATTGTTGTAATTGTATACTAAGTTTTCAACTATTTTATTTGTTTTGCAGATAAAATGCCTAGAAGAAAAGTGCGAGAGCTAAGCATTCTTCAAGGGACTCCAAACTCGGCGGAAACAAACAGCACTGAACAACAGACTGCTATTGGATCTTCGAATGTTCCGATTACACCTGAGGAACCTATAGAAGTTGAAAGTAATTTAACATTTAATTTACATGCGTGTTGACTTATTGTTTATTTATTTTTAAAATTTTTACATTACAATATAACATTTTTAGCTGAAAATGGTGGGACGCGGAGAGTTCGAGGACGTACGCTACTAAGGGATTTATACGAGCTAGATCCAGTCGAACGTGTCAAAGTATCCAGTAATAGCTTTGGTCAGCCTGTTGGATCAGAAGCTCGCCTTTTAGCAGGATATTTGGGCATTCTAGCACGGAATGCAAATATGTTGCCAATTAACTTCGAGTCATGGCATAAAATGCCCGAGAGTAACAAGAACCAAGCTCTCAATAACATTAAGGTAACAAAACGTTAATGTCATTTATAATACTTGGGTTTAAGTTTCATTTATATTTATTTTCTTAACTTGTGTTTTTTGTAGGCGAGATTTGCTCTAGAGGTCTCCGATGCTTATGTAAAGAAGGCATTGGGAAAAAGATGGAGAGACCATAAGAGCACTTTAAAGAAAGACTATTTTAAGACAAAAACAACACTCGACGAGAAATTACAAAATGTCCCACCGGGAATGCTGAGGTACCAGTGGGAAGAGGTCGTTAGATTTTGGACTTCGAAGAAAGGAGAGGTATGTGTTACTACAAAAATCTTGTAATTATTTTGGTTTATTGTATTTACTATTGACGTACTAATAATTTCATAACGTAGGATCGTGAACGAGTTGGAAAAAGTAGTAGGCAGAAACAAAAATTCACTCACACAGCTGAGTCGAAAAGTTTTGCTTCTGTAGCTCAGGCCGAGGTATTTTGAATTTTTTAATACTGGCAGATATTTATTACTTTCTATCAAATAATATTTTTACTACTGTATTGTAGGAACTGTCGTTCGGTCAAAAAGTTGGACGCCTTCAACTTTTTGACATTACACATAGGAAGAAAGATGGATCTCCTATGACTCCTGAAGCTGCAGAAATTATGGTACGTTTGCTTAATATAATTTGACTTGTTTTAATTATTTATAGTGTTTATTTTCTAATGGTTTATTTCATTTCTTGTAATGCAAATATTGTTAAGTTATGTTGCATTTGTTTTTTTAATATATATTACGTTCCTAACTATGTGATTTATTTTTTAGGAAAAACTAAAGGATAAAAAGGCGGAGTATGAAGCGATTGCTTCCAGTGATAGTTTTGTTCATATTGACAACATTGATAACCGGATTATCACTGAAGTTTTGGGTCCTGAAAGGTATTGTCGGGTTCGATTTCAAGGATCTTTTGTTAACCCATCCCAATATTTTGGATCCAGCTCGCAACAATACATGCCTTCGGGAAGTCAGACTCAAGCTGAAGTTCAGATGTTAAGAGACCAGATGGCTCAGATGCAAGCGACAACAGTTGAACAAATTACACAACTTAAAGTGGAGGCAGCATCGAGAGAAGCTGAGGTTCAACGAAAGTATGAAGAACTCCAGCTGCAGCTTAAAGCAGATGCGGCAGCAAAAGAAGCAGAGGCTGCAACGAGGGAAGCAGAGCAGCGTAGAAAGTACGATGAACTCCAACAGCAGCTTCAGAATATGATGAAGATGTTTCAGCAATTGCAACAGCCGCCGTCTTAGACTATCGTGTAAATATACTTCAATTTTGACTTTTAATTATCATTTTAACTTTTAACATTTTTGTAAGAATAATACGAATTTTATTTTATTTATTGATATTTATTATATATTATCCGTTTAATCTTATATATTATATAGATTTATTGCTTTCGGTTGGTCTAGATTTGGTTTCTTCTGATTTGTTTTTACAGGAGCGCTGAAAATATAAATTTTTTTACAAATCTGCCAAAATTAGTGGCGTTTTTAAAAAAAGCGCCGCTAAAGGTCATGGTCTTTAGCGGCGTTTGTCGGAAAAGCGCCGCTAAAAGAACATTACCTTTAGTGGCGTTTGTGGATAAAGCGCCGCCAAAGAACATGATCTTTAGCGGCGTTTGGCGAAAAAAGCGCCGCTAAAGAACATGATCTGTAGCGGCGTTTGTGGAAAAGCGCCGCTAAAGAACATGACCTTTAGCGGCATTTTTTTTGTAGCGCCGCTACTAAAGAACATGACATTTAGCGGCATTTTTTTATAGCGCCGCTACTAAAGAACATGACCTTTAGCGGCGTTTGTGGAAAAGCGCCGCTAAAGAACATGACCTTTAGCGGCGTCTATAAAAATAAGCGCCGCAAATGTTAGCGGCGTAGTGGCATTTTTTGCGGCGCTTGGTAAAGCGCCGCAAATATTTTTAGTGGCGCTAAAAAGCGCGGCTAAAGGCTTAAAAAAACGCTACTAAAAACTTGTTCTGGTGTAGTGTTGGGAAAAGAGAAGGCAAGACAGAAGAACAAAAATTCAACATTATTTGAACTTGAACAAAATAGTTGGTTCTGAATAGAAACCAATTTGTATGTTAATTTGGATATAAAAATCGAGACAAAAAAATGCCAATAGATTTTGTTTTATATTTTATAAAATAAATAATTAATTAATTAATATTATACCAATAATTAAATTAATTGAACTGAAAATCAAAAACCGCACACCTTCTAATGCTCAAATAATTCTCAATCCTCATCGATTCTTTATAAGGGTTTTTGAGTAGCAAAAATAACAATATTTAAAACCTTCACAAATAGCAGATTCTTCTACCAAGGTTGATAATTTATGTTATTTAACATAGTCGTCTTACTTATATTAATTTCCATGATTACCAAGTTCAGGCTTTGAGTGTCCATTTATTGAGACAAAATTAAACCTGATGAAACACGACAGAAGTAGATTTGATGTTCTTTCACTCTAAAAAATAGTCGGCAATTATCATAAATCTAATAACACAATATATCAACCATAATAATAGCAAGCAAGAAAATAATCCAAGACAATTTTTACATGAAAAACTTGCTTAAACCAATAGGTAAAAAACCATCCTCCCTTGGTTTGGTAAGATGGATTTGATCAATGAATCGGAGTCATCCACTGCTGTTTTGTAGGTCAATAACAAAGAAAGTTTGGAGATCGTTTAACGAAATTGATGGTATGGTGTTGACCACCCAACGAGTGGAATTTGTCCATATATTTAGGGACTCTAATTCGGTGGCAAATTTCTCGCTAGGGAAGGTGTTTTCTTACCCTGAGTTATTTTTTTGCTTGGATAAAAGGATCTGATGATGCTACCCGGTGTAGCTGTCTGTGATTGGAAGTAGTTTGTTTATGCTATAAATATATTAATGGAGAAATGTCTCGGTTTGAGCATAAGTTTTATTTATAGGTAAAGAATCTCTCCAACATCAGCTACTAAGATGTTGGAAAATAGAGTACCTAATGCTATGTTTTTCTATTACTCTAATCCAGCATTAATTCTTTATTCCTTCTTCGTGTCTATCGTTATGACAATGATTGATGTTAACCTTGTAAACTCACTGGTCCAGAAAAAAGACACCTCTAACGTTGTTATTTTGTATGTTTTCGAATCCCTATTATATAGTTTGTATAGAATAACAAGAGGAAAATATTATTTCTTAATCTTAGAATGCTATCTGCACATTATTCAATTGATATGCAAAAAAAAGCTGGAAGCTTAGTAATTTACAAGAATGAAGAATTTAACCCCCCATTATTTAAAACATATGTATATATATAGTATTATTTTATTGCATATAAGTAGTTTCTTTCAATAGAATTTATATAAAATTACAACCTTCATTAAAAGAGTGGTTGGCCTATTGGTCAGGGCCTTACAACTCATATAATAGGTTGGAGTTGCTTTTTGTGATACTTTTAATGAAAACTCAAAAACAGCATTCTATTTTCTTGTCGATAATAAAGTTTATAACAATAGAACATGCCAATTAAGACTATTAAAAGAAACAGGAAAAAGAAGTGGAAACTTTCTTTACATTGAAACTTGAAGAATTTACAGGAAAAGTGTACAACTTTTCTTCCTCTTGATAATTTGGTTAGATCTCGAGGAATCAAATGTTGAAGAGTATATGTAAATGTGAAATTAAATTGAAAAAGATAAGAAACATAGTTGTGATCTTCCTAACCTGTTTTAATTTCTAAACTTAACTGTGCTCAGCTTCTCTTTCGTACAAAACCGAAGCCGAATCAATAATTTCTATTGTTTTGGTGAAGGAGGCATTGGGAAGAAGAGGAGATTGAGAAGAGAACTTGGCAGCTGAGAAAGATAAGAAACAATCATTCCATCGTTGTTTTGTAGGGAATGATATATTAGTTGTCCGAGAAGTGCAAGTAGATGTGCAAATACCTTTGAGGTTGTGCAAGGCACATTCGCAGTTACGATGGTAGGGCCTCCGTTCGATCAGACAGTCTTGCATGGATATGCTTCCTTCAAAGACACACCGGAATATCATCTGATCAGCTGCCATTTCCCTTTGCTCTTTCTTCTAAATCAAACTGTTTTCTATGTATGTAAGTAAAAAGATTGTGTGTGAAGTATAACAGTTTCAAGGCTTTTGCTGTGAATAACTTGCTTTCTGAAGTGAAGTGAGTATATATATAGAGAGAAGAAGGGGGTTTAATGGTAGATGAATCAAAGAGAGAATTACAAACCCTTCGCATTAAACGTTGAATACTAGAGTAGAGAAGGAACATAGTTGTCCAACATTGATCTTGTTGCTCAAAGTCATGTTCTCCAACAAATGACAAACGTGTTTCACTACGACAGTGTTTAAGGGTCTGTTTTATTGAAGGAATTGATTTTCCGGAAAATCATTTCCAACTTTTCCAGCGTTTGATTGGCGGAAAATATTTTCCATTTGGAAAATGAACTCCAAAACAAGGGAAAATGGGTTACATTTTAGTGAAAATGTCTTACCCTTTCAATTTCCGTAAGACATTTTCCGTGCTCTCCTCTCTATCGCCTCCTTCATTCCTTCCTTCATTTTTGGTAGAAAATTGCTTCTATTTATCGATTTTCCAGTAACTTGTTTTTTTAATTATTCAATACTTGTTTTTTTAACACAATTACAAATAATTTATTTGATATTAATTTTTTCCAATTTATAACGATTAATATTGTGGCTTAATAATTGAGTATTATTATAAATAAATCATTGCAATATATGTAAAAATAATTTAAAATATAAAAATTTATTAATATATATCAATATATGTAAAAACAATTTTTTCGAAAAATATTTCCAGGAAATCTGTCAAACAGCCAAAAATATTTTACACAGATTCAATCAAACACCAGAAAATATTTTCCAATAAATCATTTTACAGAAAAGTAAAACATTTTCCCGAAATCATTTTACGGAAAATATTTTACTGGCAATCAAACAGACCCTAAGTTTCTCACATTAATTATGTTTCCAAAGAGAGAGAGAGTAAAAGAAAGAAAAAAAAAAGAATCTCCTAGTAAGTAGGGAAAGAACTAAGTGAGTTAGTTAGAGTCCACTTTGGAGTTTTCATATATGTGGTTTCTTTTGTCTTAAATCAATTTTCCAAGTCGTTAGAGGTTGTAACCAAATTAGATTCTGAAACATAGCTTAACGGTTTTATTGTTTATAGTTAATTTATGGGAATTACTAGGCGGTCCTCTCCAAGGAACAAAGAATGCTCTTGGGCGTGGGTCCGTCGCATTGTCTTGTTTTGTAAAGGACAAAACCAAAGTTCATGTAGGTTGTTCTAAATTCTAGAATACCTTAGAAAGCTCGTCTTCCATGCAAAATTATGGAGACGGTTATATATGTCTTCCCGCTTTCATTGTTCCTTCATACAATTTTTCTTTTAACGTTTAGATGAAAGGGTAGAAAGAAAAGTAAGATTGTAAATAAATAAATAAATTATATAATTTGTAATTGTTGAGAATTAAAGTTGCTATCATGCCAATTTTAAAAGTTGACGAGTTATATTTCTATTGGCAATTTAATGATTGTTGTCCAAAAAGGAAAAAGTTAGAGTAGTTGAATGATTATTTTTGTAACTTTTCATAATTGAGTAATAAAAAATAAAATTTACTAATAGTTAGGTGACTACCAATGCAGTTTACCCTTTCCAATATTAACCAAATATAAAATAATCCGACACAATTAATTAATTAATTATATTTAAATATAAAACTAAATTATTTTTTATACAATGCCTACTTATAATTATACGCATAACTTTTTCTCAACACCCTTAAATAAGAAGAAAAATGCACTTAAGCCTGCTCAGAATCACGTCCTCCTTAATGTTGTAATGGAAAATATTCTAACTGAGGTAATGCTCAAGCGATGTAAAATTTAACTTAAGTATAACATTTCGATAAATTGTTTGAGATAAAAAAATATTTTTTTCTTAAATGTTTTACAATGATATTTTTTCTTCTTTTATAAATAAATAAATCTAAAAAGTATAGAAAAATTGATTGAACCGAACAGAAAATTTTCAATTCGATTTACTCAATTTTAAGCCTAAATTTAGATTGGTTAATTTGATTTCAATAGTTTAATCAATTTATTCGATTTTTTATACATAAAAACTCAATCGATTAAATGCACTACTTTTATCATATGTAATTCAAATATTTTTTTTCAAAGTAATAACAACTTGAACTCAATGATTAGAAGAAAAGAGAATAAACTAAAATTACATTAAATATATGTTTGTTGATTGTTCTGATGAGGAGAATGTGAGTATCTTTGGCTAGTTGATTATGGTAATTTTATTTCCCTCTCAACATTAGCCCCCTTGATAGCAGTGAGGTGTGTTATTTACAAAGGGCTTGATCTAAAATGAGTTTCAATAGACGATATGATTATTAATTTAAAGACACTCGGATTGCATTCAAGATCAACTTCAAGAGTAAAGTTTTGTCTTTTAGGAAAAGACAGTTTCAAAGAGGAAAGTGACCCTTACAACATTTAGCTATAATCAACTCTTGACTATTCAGCGTTAGATGATTTTCCTCTTTCTCATCAATATACGTAATTATATTGTTTTAGTATAATTCGACTTAGTGTTTTGGTAGAGTTAATTTCTATGAAAAAAATTTGCTAAATTGTCGTTTTAGGCAATAACAATAAAGAGTGCTAAATTGTTGGTTAGTTAACCTTTGTGAAATCGTTATCTAGAAATGACAGAAGTGATTGACATTAACGAAAAAACAAGACATTGTTATTTTGTACAATTTCAATTCTCACTTTGTAGATGAGAAAAAGGGAAAATACCAATTCTTAGTACAGCAAATTATACAAAAACTATTTGTTGGTCTTCGCACAATTTTGGATAATATGCAAAACATCCATCTCCTTAAACGCATATCGAGATAAAATCGAGTAAAGATACATCATGCCTAATATCCAACCTGTTGAGGAGTTCATCACCTCCAAATAGATAATACTTAAAAGATTTCTTTTGAAAGAATCGGAAATCTCTCAATAACTAATTCATGTTGTGGAGAAGGTAATTGACATTGTCTAGGAAACTCCTTATTAAAAGACATACATTATATTCTGAATTTTGTTGGAGAAATCTGTAAATTATATATTTTTATTTTCAAAATAAATTACAATTAGTTCTGTAGTAATTTACAAGGGAGTAGTTTAGATAGAAAAACCTGTACGCTTTTTACCCTCTCTATATCTAGAGGTGAAGCTAAATTGAAAAAGATCAAAAGAAAAATAGTTGTCATTTCCTAACCTGTTTTAATTTCTATACTTAACTGTGCTGACCTTCTGCTTCGTACAAAACAGGAGTTGAATCAATATTTTGTAGGGTATTGGTGAAGGAGGCATTAGGAAGAAGAGGAGATGGGGAAGAGAATTTGGGAGCCGATAAAGACAAGGAACAATCACCCCATGTCTGTTTCTTAGGGAATGATATATTGGTTGTCCGGGAACTGCAAGTAGATGAACAAATCCCTTTGAGGTTGTGCAATGCACATTGGCAGTTACGATGGTAGGGCCTCCGTTCGATCAAGCAGTCTTGCATTGAAATGCTTCCTTCGAAGACGCCCCGGAACATCATCTCAGCTGCTCCACTGCCCATTTCCGTCTCCTCTCTCTTCCTTTCTTCTAAATTGAACTAGTATCTTTGAATGTAAGAGTGTGGTGAAGTTTGAAGTTTGAAGTTTGAAGTTTGAAGTTTGATGTGTTCCTTCCATGCTCATTGAAGTGAGTATATATAGAAGGGAGAGTTGCATCAAAGTGAGAATCACAAACCCTTTGCATTAAACGTTGAATACTAGAGAATTAATGAACATAGTTGTCCAACATTGATATTGTTGTTCAAAGTCATGTTCTCCAACAACGTGTTTCTCTAGGACAAAGTTTCAGCTTCTCTCGTATTAGTTATGTTTCCAAAGAGAAAGGGAAAGCAAGAGTAAAAAAAGAATCTCTTAGAAATTAGGGGAAGACTTAAGTGGGTTAGTTAGAGTTAACATTGGAGTTTGCATATATAAGGTTTTAATTTTTTGTCTTAATTCAATTTCCCAAAGTCGTTAGATGTTTGACTAGATTAGATTCTGGAACTTAGATTAACGGTTTTATTGTTTATAATTAATTTATGGCAATTACTAGGCAGTCCTCTCCAAGGAACAAAGAATTCTCTTGAGGGGTGGGCTCGTTGCATTGTCTTGTTTTCTAAAGGACAAAATCAAAGTTCATTTACGTTGTTCTAAATTCTAGAATGCCTTCGAAAGCTTGTCCTCCATGCACAATGATGGAGACGTACGGCTATGTTTTTTCAATGGAGGGGCCCTTCTTTCCTTACTTTGTGTATATATATATTTACATTGTAACATTTTCAAAAAATATATAGTGATTTAATAGTTACAAATGAAAAGTCATTAGTAAATAAACGTTATGTCACTTGGTTATTACTAAAAGTTGTCACTATTTATAGTGATGAGTTATGTAATTTAAATTTAAAAGTTATGTCGCCTAATTATTAAAAAATAGTCATAATTATTCAAGTAAATATTTATTGATTAATTATATTTATTGGTAAAGATATGACTATACAATTGGATAGTTATTTCTCTATGAAAAGACATGAGACCTTCTATAAATAAGAGTGAAATTTCATTTGTGTAACACACCAAAAAAAACATAGAAACAAAGTATTTTTTTCTTCCACCATCTTTTATATTCAAAATTTGCTCTATAAAGAATTACTGCAAAAAGTTCTTTATAGAAATTGATATTCTTGCGATGCTCTGCTTAATGTTCAAGAGATTGTTTCTATTAGTGTAAAACGTCAAAAGTCATTAGGCTTTATTGTATCCTAGAGGTTTATTTGCAAGTAACTCTTTTGCACCATCAAAATAGTGAGGGTGAATAGAACCTTAAGGAAATTGACATTAATACACACATTGAAGCCTTCGTTAATTTCTCATAAGTTTGCTTTATCCCCACACATCAACAATTTTAAGGTTTTATTTTTACAACATGTATTTTTACCATACATTCACATGACACTACTAGCATTGTACCATGAGAATGACTATCAACAATGGGACAACATTGAACACAATGGTCTTTGCCAAATTTTGATTTAGAAGAAATCAAAATGCAAAAAAAACATTATTATTTTATGGATTATTTATTTGATAGAAATCGAATGCTAGTTTATCATATGCATAATTATTATCGATATAAATAATATAATATATATTATATATCATGCAAGAAAGAAAGAAGATGGATGAAATGCATGGATGAAATGAAATTCACGGTTGAGAAATTATCTATTAATAGATCGAAATAATAATTTTGCTTTGAATGGTGATGCTTGTTCTAACATTATTTGAACAAGTTTCCCGACCAAGAGAAGCATTATGACCATTCAAGAGAGTCTTCCCGACCAAAAAGTTGTGCCATTGAATGGTTTCTTAAAACAAAAAAGTACAACTTGAAAAGTGATGTCATTTTAAAGTGTCACTTCGACACCTATTGGTGCATTATAAGTAGACAATAAATATGGAGAATTTAAATTTAATTTGTGCAATCCAAATTATGAGTGGGTTTTTTTCACTACAAAAGTTTTTTTTTAATTTCTCGTGAACTTGAGATATTTAATGATTTGTTTTATTCAAATCATGATATTAGTAACTAGCAATTGAATGTTATTTATGAGATACTATTTAAGTGTATTAATTGAAAAATGATACACTAAACAAAAGTTATCCTATAATATGAATTATCATGGTTGATTTAAAATAACCATAAGCTAAATGAGATTTATATATGATTGTACATGTTTTAGTCTATGATATAAATGTTGGACTAGAAGTGGTTTTGACTAGAAATGAAATATGTCATATGTAATATGTATGGTTAATTTTTCTAGTTAAGGTAGAATAGCGAAAAACATTAGTTGATATCACAAAATCACTATTTGGGTATGAAATCTTCTAATGGAAATGTGAACGTGATAATCATATATTTGAAAACAAGATCATATTGTGCATGTTTATGATGGTGCATATGGTACTTATATATGGCTTGAATATGATCTATAATCTCATAGTTCTATAAAATTTCAAGATGTAGTAAATTTTGAAATTTACTTAAGCCATGAATAAAAAGATCTTATAAGTATGGAAATAGCAATATGAATGCTATTTGACCCATTTAGGTGATGGACATAGTTTTGATGATAGCCACAAAATGAATAGTAATGTCCATGATAAAGGGTGTATAATGTGTGAAATTATAGTCAAATGATTGGGCAAATGATGTCCTCTAATATAACTATGTACGAAAATATATGAAACACCCTTGGTTTGTTGAGAAATAATGTTATTTGAGTATGCATACATGATAAGTTCTCTTTACAACAACTTGGTGAAAAAGACAAGATAATAACAATAATGTAATCACTGTGAATCAATAATTGGACATGGTGGGGATGCTGGTCTTTTGAACTTTCAAGACACAAATAAATATGAAGTTTCACCATGTGGTATAGATAATTAACATAACTATATTGAAAATTTAAAAATTTGGAGATAAGATACAAGCCCATAATATTTGAGTCACTCCTGATGGAAGCTCGACTCAACGTTTGGTATAACGTCAAGTCTTGAGTTCAATGAGACAAAGTACATCATCAATATGCGACTGCTAGTACTATAAAATAATATATAATTTATCATCCCAATATAAAAAGTGTGATAAGTGATAAAAGTAACATATTTTAATTTCGTTCTTAATGCGTTTTTGGATGATTATTTATGAAAATTGGTGAACTTTATGCTCCTAATCCTTTGAAATCATGTTTATATACTTAGGAGAGAATTTGAGAGCAAAAGGAGTGAAAAACGAGCAAAAAAAAAGAGAGAACAGGGTTCAGGAGCTACACGAGCTGGACACACAACCATGTGCTAGACCGTGTTGATTTCACGACTTGCATCCCAAACACGCAGAAAAACACAATTTTTAGGCTTTCTGAGCATTCTAAAGTCTATAAATACCAAATAGAATAAGAGAGAAGGAAGCTATCAGAGAATATTGAAGAAAACAACTCAAAGAACATCATTGGAGCCAACTCTAAAGCGGATTTTCGTCAAGATTGAAGACCTCCTTTTAATTTCTTTTGAAGTTTTTATGAGTTTCTTTATTTCTTGTGGTTATTCTGACTTTGAAATGTTTTTATTCACAATTATGAACTAATTTCCTAGATACCTAGGGAGGATGAACCTTATGATGAATTCTATTATTTGATTTCTGTTTTACATGATAAATATTTGAGTCTTGTTCTCAGTTATGTGCGCTTCTCTCTTGTTTTAATATTTCTGGGATGTTAATTCATGTTTAATGTGCTTAAATTAGAGGAGGAAAAGTCCTTGTTTACGAGTAGATTTAGTATAATTGAGTGGGGTTGCATGCAATCCTAGAAATAAGACGACATAAATCTACCAGATTAGAGTCAAATCTAATAGGGAATCTATAGATCGAGTTAATGTGACAATAGGGGTTTTAATTAGAAAGAAATTTCAGTTAATCAACCTAGAGTTAGTGGCTCTTACTATTGAAAGAGATATTAGTATAATTTAGGGGTTTTTACGGATCAAGATACCAAGTGAATAAATCATTTAAATCAGATTCATAATAATAGATGAAGTTTAGGTGGATTCTTTCCTGGGTATTGTTTCTCTCATTGGTTATTATTCGATTATTTTCCTGATTCATTCTTTGTTGAGTTATTTAGTTAGATTAATTTAGTAAATCTTAGTTTAAAACAATCACTCTAATTTGTCGAATAAATAATAGGAAAATGATAATTACTAATACTTTTAGTTCTCGTGGATACAATATCTTTACTCACTGTAGCTATACTATCTATAGATAGACGCACTTGCCTTTGTCGTATTTTTAGTTAGTTTCGAGAAAACAAACATTAAGTTTTCGGCATCGTGGTCGAGGACTGAAATATTAGGAAAACTTTATTTCTATTAATTTAGCCGTAATGATAAAGGATATGATGGGAATTATTAATAAACCCATAACATAAATATGTTAGAATGTTATAATTACGGAAACACTTTTTATGAGATCTACCTATGTGAGTGTGAAGTGTAGTCGCTTCTAGGAGCTCAAGGGTTTAGCTCTAATAACACTTATGAAAAGATATTACAGACACATGACCATAATAATGTCATTGGATACTGTGCATTGACTGGTGTTAAAATCATTGTGTGAGTTGTGTTTAGTTAATCAAATGGAATAGTTGGGTCAGAGTATCTACAATTTCGATTAAATTTAATATGTTTTTACTAAGTAAAGGTTATGCAATTGATTTTTAAGATTATCAAAATCTAGAATATTTTGAAAATGGGGAGAGATTGTTAGAACATTTTCAAAAAATATAGTGTTCCAATAGTTGCAAATGAAAAGTTATTAGTAACTAAAAGTTATATCATTTGGTTATTAACCAAAAGTTGTCACTATTTATAGTGATAAACTATGTCACTTGATTATTAACAAATAATCATAATTATTTAAGTAGATATCTATTGATTAATTATGTTTATTATTAAAGATATGACTATCCATTTGGGTAATTATATCTCTATGAAGAGACATGAGATCTTCCACAAATAAAAATGAAATATCATTTGTACGACACACTAAAAAAAATATAGAAACAAAGTTTTTTTTTTCATTTCACCATCTTTTATATTCAAATATTGTTCTATGAAGAGTTATTACAGAAATTCTTATAAAAATTAATATTTTTGTTCTACTTCGCTTAATATAAAAGGGATTGTTTCCATTAATGTAGAATGTCGACTATCATTAGACTTCATTGGGCTCTAGGAAGATATCGGCTGAGTTGAATTTTATGCTAAATTATTGTTGGATCAAACAATCTTGTATAATTGTGCTTCCTTCCAAAACGCACCCCCAACGTCATCTCCTCCGCTTCAATCGCCATTTCCCTCTCCTCTTTCTTCCCTTTCTTCTAAATCAAACTCTCTCTCTCTCTCTCTCTCTCTCTCTCTAAATAATCAAGAACAATATCATGAAACCATAGTAAATTTGGAGAGTAACTTAAACCATATGTACAGTACTAAACAGAAATTATCTCACAATCTTCCCCCAAAGATATATCCAATGGAGCTTAACTTCCTTCTATATGTACACCTGCCTTTTAATTTATGTTCTATGCCATAGCAGGGATTCTGGAATTTTGGCCATCCCTGTTGAGGCAATCAAATCCTTCAACTCTAACTGTGGCCGATGTAAGGCCGAATTTCATCTTAGCACGTTCTCCTTTACCTGCCGATGATGACGACAACAAAGACGGAGTTTGCAATGTCCAAAGGGCATGTCCAAGCCTTTCATCACCAAATCGAACATCTTGCACTAGTGGATTCGCAGACCTACTCGGAGGCGACCCACAAAAATATGGAGGTGATGAGGCTATAGCTTGTTCTTGTTCTGTTCCTAAATCCTTATTAACGAGGATGATATCAAGAAGTTCCACACCAGATATCGAATCGCTCACGTGGGCTTGGTGATTCGTATGCAATCTCCATGGCTTGTTCAGGTTAGTGGCGGGGACCCCTATTCGCCGAGGCTTGGGGCAAACGACTGCACCACCCTTTTGATGATCAGTGACTGCAATCAATCCTCTCATCTCTTCGTAAGCCAAAACCGCGTCGTTCTGCTGAAGATTACAATGATTCATCTTACAAAGAACGTCTGAAGGAAACTTGGGAAAGAATAAAAGCAGAGAAAGGGAGGAAGTTCTTAATCCAACGATTATATTTCTGTGTGAAGTATAATATTTTCAAAGGCTTTTGCTTTGAGTTGACATGCTTTCTGAAGTGAGTATATATATAAACAGAGGAAAGGGTAGAAGAAAGGAAAGCCCTTGCGTTCAACGTGGAATACTAGAGAAGTAACATAGTTGTGCAACATTGATCTTCTTGTTCAAAGTTATGTTATCCGACACCCCAACTAAAACAGACGTGGCTCACTAGGTAATCTCAAGTGGGTTTTCTTATTGAATGAAGTTGGGGTTCTCTTATGTCTTCCTTTATGTCTTGATTTAATTCACTAAGTCGTTACAAACTAATAGAATTTATTCTTAGCTTAACGGTTCTTATTGTTTATATTTGGTGAGCTATGGAACAAAAAGTCTTTTGGCTTTGTAAATAATGTTGATTTACGTTGGTTCTAATTACTCTAAAGAAAAACCATTAAAACATGTAAAATAATTCTGGTTATCTCAAAATTACATTTGGATTTCAGCGTGCACATCATTATTGATATATTACATTTTAAGTTTAGAATGGGAGTAACACGGCTCGAATCCATGCTAAACAGGTGTTTGACAATAACTTTAACTACCACTACTTACAAGTCAAGATACATACATAAACAATTATACTTAAATAAATTGATATATTAATTTCTTTAAGTGTGTACAATTGAATTAAAATTAAAATTTAATGTTTATAATTTCATAAAATTAAATTTCATCAATAAATTACATATTAATGTTTGTCATAATCAATACGTATTTCAATTTTTTAACCTATATCCTTTCAATTTAGAATCTTTCATTTGGAGTTTGGTCTTCATCTGTTTTTTCTTAATTTTTACCTGTGTTTATGTTAATTTTTAGTTGATATAAGTTTGATTATTTTATCAAATTACAATAGAATAATATTTGTCTGATGATACCTTGATAAAAAAATGCTTTCTTCCAATTTAGATACTCTATTGATTGATTTAGGTTGGAGCAAGTGATACGTATTTTTTTTATTTAATTTATATATTTTATATTTTTTTATATTCTATAATTTTTAATAACTCTTTGAGCATTTTTATTAATTTTTGTATTTTTATTTTTAAATATATGTTGACGTAGGCATCAACATGCTTGTCCACAAGACATGTCATGCATCAGTTGCTAACTTTCTTCTGCCACTTTAGCTTTCATCAACGATTAAACAAGTAAATAATGGATTCCATTAAAAAAAAACTCATTTTTTTATCAATGAAAACTTTTATTTTTTATTTTTACAAAGAATTTACCTAAAAGAAAAATTCTTTATCTAAAATATAAAAATATATCGATAATCCAAATTATTACACCTAAAGATACTCAATACATATCAATACCTAAACAAAAATAATAATGTCTACTAATAGGACTAATTCACATTGTTTAAAAATTTTGAGTATAAAAAGTTAATTAAGAAAACTAAATTTAGTTGAACAATTTTGCTCATGTTTGCAGGTTCAATATGCAGAGTGCTACGCCTGTTAGTACTCCTTTAGCAGCCCTTTTCAGACTTCCATCTGTTTTGTTTCCACAATTAGATGATGAGATTGAGTACATGTCACATGTTCCATACTTTAGTGCAGTGGGATCTCTCATGTATGCTATGGTTTGTTCACGTCTAAATTTATCATATGCAGTCAGTGCAGTTAGCAGATACATGGCGAATCCCGGTAAAGAACATTGGAAAGCAGTTCAGTGGATTTTAAGATACTTATGAGGTACTACTGATGTTTGCTTACAGTTTGGAAGAACTAGAGATGGAGTCATTGGGTATGTTGATGCTGATTTTGCTGGAGACCTTGATAGAAGAAGATCTCTCACAAGTTATGCCTTTACAATCGGAGGTTGTGCAATCAGTTGGAAAGCCACTTTGCAAACTACAGTCGCATTGTCTACCACTGAAGCTGATCGCAAGCTTTCGTTTTGGCAGCATCAAAGAAACAAGACAAAATGTGTCACTATTGTAAAAAGTTAGGTCACGTAAAAGCAGATTGTTATAAACTGCGAGAAACAAGAAAACATCACCGCTTTCATCGGCCAAATTAACACCAACTACATCTTTCTCATTACTCTCAGCAGCTCTTTTTTTTCTTAGTTTATAACAATCTGCTTTGACGTGACCTAACTTTTTACAATAGCAACACCTTTTGTCTCGTTTCTTTGATGCTACCAAAATGAAAGCTTGCCTATCTACCTTGCTATCCAAACCAAACTATTTGTCGAGTTTGCCTCTACTCCACAAATGACCCTTCACATCTTCGAACAAGAGTTTGTCTTTACCATAAATCATGGTCTCCCTGAAAGACTTGTATGAAATGGGTAAAGAGCACAATAATAGCGTAGCCTGATCTTCATCGTCAATATGAACACCAACGTTCTTTAAATCATTTAAAAGAGTAATGAATTGATTGGTGTGATCTCTAAGAAGCTCACCTTCGTTCATGCGAAACGTAAATAGACATTGTCTCAACACTAAACGATTAGCCAAAGACTTAGTCGCATAAAGAGTTTCTAACATTTTCTACAATGCAGATGAGGTCTTTTCCATCAATACCTCCTGCAAAACCATATTCGCGAGGCACAACTGGATTGCAGATAAAGCCTTTTCATCAAGCTCTTCCTATTCTGTTTGATTTAGATTCTCAGGCTTTTTCCTGGTAACAACCTTTTTCAAGCCGGTTTGAACTAGAATTACCATCATCCGAACTTGCCACAGATTGAAATTTGTCTCACCATCGAACTTCTCAATTTCAAACCTTGTTGTTGCCATCTCTGAACGGCCTGATTTATGAAAATTGAACTACTTCTGATACCACTTGATAGGATTGACCTGATTAAACAATAAGTAAAAAAATAGCAGAATAAATTGAGAAATTGAACACATAAATTTAACATGGAAAAACCCCTCCAAAGAGGATAAAAAACCACGGGAAATGATAATTTTACTATAATGACAAAAGAACAAAAGTACAAAAGATGGAGATAAAAACTAAAACCCGAAAACAAAGAACCCTCAAAATGTAAACACAAAATTCTCTAAATGTGTTATGAGTTCTAATCTCTAATGTGTGTATTTTCTAAGGTTGTAAAAGAACCTATTTATAGGCTAAATTAGTAGGTCAAATAAACTATGTTAATAAATGCTAAATATATTATACTAATAAATACTAAATCTTCTAGAAAGAAAATATATTTTGTTTAACTTAACTTGCAAGCAATCTCTTAGAATTTGAGTCACATAAGTCCAAAAATATTTGTAAAAATAGAACGTCGTTAATAATAATATATCGCAAAGAAAAGAGAAATAAAAATAAAGAACACTCAAATTTTTACGTGGAAACCCTTTCGGAAAAAAAACCACGGGCAGAGGAGAAGAAAATTCACTATGTCAAATTCAAATGATTACAAGAGCAGTTTCGACTACATCTATTTAGAGGTTGAAAAAACCTAATTCTAATCAAAGTTAAATATTATGCTAATAAATGCTAAATATTTTATACTCATAAATACTAAATCTTCTAGAAAGAAGATATATTTTGTTTAACTTAACTTGCAAGCAATCTCTTAGAATTTGGGTCACACAACTCTAACAATCTCCACATTGACACAAATTCTCAACGAGCAAGTTTTTCACCTCTTCCATAAAACCCCTTAAGGGTTAAACTTCATCAATGAAAACCAACCAAGTCTAAGCAATGCTCAAATTTGGTTATAGGAAGTGACTTAGTCATCATATCTGCAGGATTTTCATGAGTACTAATTTTGCTCACAACAATATCACCACGAGCAATAATATCACAAACAAAATGATACCGAATATCAATGTGTTTTGTTCTCTTATGAAACATTTGATCTTTTGTAAGGAAGATGGCACTCTGATTGTCACAAAAAACTGTACTGATTTGAAGGTCTTCATTGAGTTCACTAAAGAGTCTCTTCAATCAAATAGCTTCTTTACAAGCCTCAATAATCACCATGTACTCAGCTTCAATGGTAGACAAAGTGACTGTAGTTTGCAAAGTGGCTTTCCAACTGATTGCACAACCTCCGATTGTAAATGCATAACCTGTGAGAGTTCTTCTTCTATCAAGGTCTCCAGCAAAATCAACATTAACATACCCAATGACTCCATCTCTAGTTCTTCCAAACTGTAAGCACACATCAGTAGTATCTCGTAAGCATATTAAAATCCACTGAACTGCTTTTCGATGTTCTTTACCGAGATTTGTCATGTATCTGCTAACTGCATTTATTGCATATGATAAATCTGGACGTGAACAAACCATAGCATACATGAGAGATACCACTACAATAGAGTATGGAACATGTGACATGTACTCAATCTCATCATCTGATTGTGGAAACAAAGCCGATGAAAGTCTAAAATGGGTCGCTAAATGAGTACTAATAGGCTTAGCACTCTCCATATTAAACATGTAAAGAACTTTATCAATGTACCCCTTCTGACTTAGGTACAATTTACTTGTTTTTCTATCTCTGAGAATCTCTATACCAAGTATCTTCTTTGCTGGCCCCAAATCTTTCATCTCAAATTCTTCACTTAGCTGGGCTTTGACCTTTATTATCTTTCATTTATCTTTTACTGCTATCAACATGTCATCAACATAAAGGAGTAGATACACAAAAGAACCATCACTGTTTTTCTTAAAGTAAACACAACTGTCAAAACTACTTCTTTTAAAATCATGAGAAGTCATAAAGGAATGAAACCTCTTATACCATTGTCTTGGTGACTGTTTCAAATTGTAAAGGGACTTTTTCAACAAGCGAGCATAGTCCTCTTTTATTGAGACTATAAAACCCTCTGGTTGTTGCATGTAAATATCATCCTCAAGTTCTCCATGCAAAAATGCAGTTTTTACATCTAACTGCTCAAGCTCCAAATCATGCATGGCCACAATACCAAGCAAAACTCGAATCGAACTACGCTTCACAACTAGGGAGAACACATCTATGAAGTCCACTCTTGTAATTTGATTGTAACCCTTTGCAACAAGCCTTGCTTTATATCTAGGTTCTTCAACTCCTAAGTCCCTTCTTTCTTTTTAAACACCCATTTACAACGAACAACCTTTTTACCTTTTGGAAGTTTCACAAGATCTCATGTTCTGTTTTTGTGAAGTGATTCCATCTCCTCTTGCATAGCAAACATCCACTTTTTTTAGTCTTCATAGCTAACCGCCTAAGAATAATTAGATGGCTCTTGGTTTGCTTCTATATCTTCAACCACATTTAAAGCATAAGCAACTAGATCAGCCTCGGCATATTTCTTTGGAGGTTTAATTTCTCTTCTAGTTCTATTTTTGGCGATAGAGTATTGTGGTAAAGAAGTAACTCTATTCTGAATTTTTGTACTGGCTTGAAGAGTTGACTTTGTTGTAGATTTTAGATTAATTTGATGCTCCACCTGCTTTTGATTTTCTTTATTGGAAGATTATTTAAGAGATAAGTTAGGTAGCATAACAGTTTCATCAAAAACATCTTTGCTAATCACAACCTTTCTATTTTTAGGACACCATAAATTATACCCTTTTACACCAGCTTTATAACCAATAAAAACACATTTAATGGATCTCGATTCCAATTTTCCATTATCAACATGAGCATATGCAGGACACCTAAAGATCTTTAAATCAGAATAGTCAACAG
The DNA here is from genome assembly GCF_007990345.1 of Gossypium hirsutum. Classification (NCBI taxonomy): domain Eukaryota; kingdom Viridiplantae; phylum Streptophyta; class Magnoliopsida; order Malvales; family Malvaceae; genus Gossypium; species Gossypium hirsutum. Next base: position 7,398,226 of record NC_053442.1, on the reverse strand, counting down.
GATTACAAGATCATACCTCTTGTGGAGTCTTTTTCTCAATGACAATAGATAGAGATTGATTGATCAAAAAACCTGCAGTAGAGGCTGCTTCGGCCCAAAACAACTTTGGTAAGTTGGCATTTGACAACATACATCGAACCTTCTCCATGACCATTCTGTTCATTCATTCTGCAAGTCGTTTTACTGTGGAGTATGATGAACTGTCAAGTGTCTCACAATCCCTTCTGACTTGCACAATTTATTAAACTCATCAAAACAGAACTCTAAGCTATTATTTGTGCGGAGGTATTTTATTTGTTTTCCCGTCTATTTTTCAATCATAGTTTACTTAAAATGTAGAAAACACATCGCTTTTCTGCTTCAGGAAGAACGCCCAAACTTTTTTGAAAAAATCATCAATAAAAGTTAGCGTATAATTAGCTCCACCTCTCGAAGGCACTCTAGATGGCCCACACAGATTAGAATGAATATACTCCAACGTCTCCTTTTTGTTATGGATTCCTCTAATGAATTGAACTCTCATTTGCTTCCCAAAAAGGCAGTGCTCACAAAACTTTAGTTTGCAAATTCCCTGCCCATCAAGAAGTCCTCTTTTGTTCAATTTTTCCATGTCATTCTCACTCATATGCCCTAGGCGCATATGCTAAAGTTTAGTAATATCATCATCTGACAAGGAAGAGAAAGTGAAAGTTGCATCACCAGTAACAGTAGAACCCTGCAAAACATATAACTTGGTAGTCTTTCTCTGCCCTTTCATCACAATAAGGGAACCTTTGGAAATCTTCAAAACCCCACTTTCAATTGTGTATCTATACTCTTTTGAATCAGGAGTACTTAACAAAATTAAGTTTCTCTTCAATTCTGGAACAAGTCGCACGTCACTAAGTGTTTTGACAACTCTGTCAAACATCTTAACTTTAATTGTTCCAACACCTATAATTTTACACGAAGCATTATTTCTCATCAAAACAACACATTCAGACACTATTTCGTAAGTTGTAAACCAATCCCGATTGGGACTCATATGGAAGGTGCAGCCCGAATCAAGGATCCACTCCTCGCTCACTTTAGAATTGTTGACAGAAGCGACTAGAAGTTCACCATCGCTGTAGTCTTCTACAACATCAGTTTCACCGACATTTTCTAGTTGTTTTCCCTTTTGATTTGCAGCCTCCCTTTTTATCTTGTTCTGTAGCTTATAGCACTCAGATTTAATATGCCCTTTCTTCTTGTAGAAGTTACAAGTTTTACCTCTGTTTGAAGACTTTGATCTACCCTTAGATTTACCGCGAGGATTCTATTCCTGTGTCCTTCCACGATCATCATCAGCATTCCGTTCTTGTCCCCCACAAGCAATGAGATTCTCTCCCTTAGAGTCGGGTTTAACCACAATATGTTTCATCTTATCATACGAGGTCAAAGAATCATAAACCTCATCAATTATGAGAGACTCGCGGCTATATAAAATTGTGTCTCTAAAGGTTGAATAAGACGGGGGAAACAAATAAAGTAGAATCAACCCTAGATCTTCCTTATCATACTGAACCTCTATTGCCTCCAAGTTTGAGAGAATTTCTTTAAACACTGTTAAGTGTTCGTGCACAGACGCACCTTCCCCCAAACGATGAGCATAAAGACACTGCTTCATATGCAACTTGCTGGTTAGAGTTTTCGACATACATATTTGTTCCAACCTCTTCCATAATGCAGCAACGGTTTTCTCCTTAATCACATCCTCTAAAATTTCATTAGACAAATGCAAATGTAATTGTGTTAACGCCATTCGATCCTTACGCTTATTCTCTTTATATATTAATGTCGAAGGTATCCTATCTATCCCTAGCAGGGCATCCTCCAGATCCATCTGCGCAAGAACTGCTTGCATCTAACAGTAGAATTTGTAACAGTAGAATTTCATACTTCAAAGACGTCATTACCGTGATTGAGTTGAGCAACCTGGAAGCTCTGCTACTAATTTGTAAAAATAGAACGTCGGTAATGACAATATATTGTAAAGAAAAGAGAAATAAAAATAAATAACACACATATTTTTACGTGGAAACCCTTTCGGGAAAAAAACCACGAGCAAAGGAGAAGAAAATTCACTATGTCAAATTCGAATGATTACAAGAGGAGTTTCGACTACATCTATTTATAGGTTGAAAAAACCTAATTCTAATCAAAGTCAAATATATTATGCTAATAAATGTTAAATATATTATACTCATAAATAAAGAATATTCTAGAAAGAAGATATATTTTGTTTCACTTAACTTGCAAGCAATCTATTAGAATTTGGATCACAAAACTCTAACAATTTCGAAAGGCAATGAAAAAAGCTATTAAATATCTAATCAATCGTAAAATAATAGTTGTTTTGTAACACCAAAACTCTTTAAAAAGAAAAAGTTGCTTCCAGAAAACTTAATTACGCTAAAACTTTTTGCCGTGACTACAGAAAATTTCATATTTTGCCAGTATTCTCTTGAAATGTTTATAAATTTGTTAAGTCGTGGAGGTAGTGTAAAACCTTAAACAAAAAATGTTTTTCTTTTTATCTTTTTCCCCCCTAACGAAAGTGCTGAGCTGCAGGGCAATGTAGCATTATAATAAGGAACAGGACAAAAATAGAAAACTTTTATTAAAATGAAGTTCAACTCTAAGAAATTACAGGGAAGTAGTTTAGTTTAGCTAGGATAAAGCCTTCTTTACAATGAAGTTCATCTCTAAGGATTTACAGGGAAATAGTTTTGCCTGAAATATCTGTACCCTTTTTTTTCATCTTTATCTACACCAACTGTACTTTGGAGACTAAACATAAATGTCAAGCTAAAGAGAATAAGAAAAATAGTTCTCATTTCCTAACCTGTCCCCCCCCCCCTATCATCTATAAACTTGACTGTGCTGAGCTTCTGTTTCACTCAAAACGGGGGCTGCATCAATATTTTGTATGGTATTGGTGAAGGAGGCATCAGGAAGAAGAGGAGATTGAGCAGAGAATTTGGAAGCCGACAAACACAAAGAACAATCACCCCATGTCTGTTTCTTAGGGAATGACATATTGGTTGTCCGAGAAGTGCAAGTAGATAAACAAACCCCTTTGAGGTTGTGCAATGCACATTGGCAGTTGCGATGGTAGGGCCTCCGTTCGATCAAACAGTCTTGCATTGATATGCTTCCTTCGAAAACACACCGGAGCATCATCTCAGCTGCCATTTCCCTCTGCTATTTCTTCTAAATCAAACTATTTTCTATATATGTAAGTAAAAAGATTGTGTGTGAAGTATAACAGTTTCAAGGCTTTTGCTGTGAATTACATGCTTTCTGAAGTGAAGTGAGTATATATATAGAGAGAAGAAGGGGTTCAATGGTAGTTGAATCAAAGAGAAAATTACAAACCCTTTGCATTAAACGTTAAATACTAGAGTAGAGAAGGAACATAGCTCCAACGTTGATCTTGTTGTTCAAAGTCATGTCTCCAACAAAAGACAAACGTGTTTCACTAGGACAGTGTTTAAGTTTCTCATATTAATTATATTTCCCAATAGAATGGGAAGAAAGAGAGCAAAAAAAAAAAAGAATCTCTTAGTAATTACGGAAACAATAAAAGTGGGGTTGGTTAGATTTGCAAGAAATTCAATTTGAAACATAGTGGATGAAGTTGGATTTTTCCTTAATTTTTAGTTAGACAATTTTTTTTATGTAAATTATAATTTCGTAATTATTATAAGCCGTAATCCTTAATTTTTTTTAGCTCTTGACACATGACATTAATATTTAATGTCACGTGTCAACTCTTGATTGGTTAAAAGATTTTTTTCAACAAAAATAACAGTTAGTGCTCACAACAGTTATGGGTTATAGTTTAGGTATTTCGTTCAATAAAAAAAATTAAGTACCTAACTAAGAAAAGCAATATAGTTTAAGGTTGCTTATTGAATTAAACTTTTTTTTAAAATTTAAATTAAAAGTTTAAATTTTAATGATATGATTGTAATTTACCTTATTATATTTTAATTAAATAAGTTGACTTTATTTCTATATAGATTTATCAATTCTCACTCAAACTGAAAACACAATTTAATTTGATTTTATCATGAAATAAAAATCCATTTGAACCAGTTTAATCCAAACTAAAATTTACCCAAATCCATAACTAAACCCAATTTTAAATTAAGTATGATTTTAAAAAAAATCATATAAATAATGCTTATAATATAAATTATGAATTTGTTTTAATTTATAACTAGTAAGTTGCATATATTATTTTATTTTCATAAAGTATGCATTTTCAACTTATATCTTATAATCCTGATAGAAAATTTCAAACACATTAAACACTTTAGAAAAAAATATCTATTATCTCTTTATTGATAAATAAAATTAATACAAAATTTTAGAAAAAAAATGATTTTGTTTGGCTTCAATATCTTAAAAGCAACTATATTTTATTTTCGTTTTAAATATGATTGATTTGAAAATAATAAAATGATTTTTTACTCTTTTTTTTTTTTTAGTTTTTACATGGGTTTTAAATCCAAAAAATAGCTACTTTCTACTTACCCTCAACTTTTAAATTAAATAATATTATTAATAATACAAATATCATAATTTTAGATTAAAACGTTATTAATGATATAATTTTAATATTTACAATTTGAAAATAAACAAAATAATAATTATTTTAATCAATTCCAATAGAATTAACCTTTCATGGATTTATATATGGAAAAACATGTGGTATACTATCAGTGGAATTTTTAAGCTCACAAGCGAGATCAAGGGACTGACAAGTATCTTGTAGGAATATATTAATATAGAAAATGAATAATCTTTTTAAAAAAGACACATGTCAATTTTTTTAAGGTGGTGGCTTGTACAATGAAAAAAATATGTTGCCTATATACCAAATACAAACACTTCATATATTATAGAGTAATTAATTTTAATTTAGAGTAAATTACAACAATAATCCTTCAATTATTAACATGTTTCTATTTTGATAACCTAATTTCAAAAAGTTTAGATTCAATCACTATCGTAACACTATTTGATATATTAATTACTAGATTCAGTAAATCATTAACGAAATGGTAACGTAATTCTTAATACAAGAAATGCTATAAAAAATTATTTGTTGGTCTTCTAGCACAATAGTGAAATGATCTGCAAAATAGCTAGAAACCCAACCCCTAACTCTTCCAATATTAAGTTTTTGAGGCATGTTAAGGATGGCATGAATTTCCAAGCCAATTAATGCAACCGGTTGTGTCAAAATTTTGGTTTAAATTTAACAAGCCATAATCTTAGCTAATTTATGCACCAAATTTTATCACTGCAAAAATTATTATTACCGATCTTCCAATTATGTGGCTATTAACTTGAAAGTCATGCAAACTAGTATAAATAAATAAACTTTAGTTCTAAGCCATGAAACATATCATCTTACAGAGTAAATTAGGCAGTGAGTTGTATAATAGCTCTTGGGTAATTTTTTAGGTGAGAGTTGTAAACTTCTCGGGTTGTGTTTTAAATGTCAAAACATTTGTAATCTTTAACTTTTTATTATAGTGAAATTTCTTACTGTCTTAAAGTTAAACCGCATAATGTCATGTATTTTTTTATTTATTCTTTTTCGTACATTATTTTTTTTATTGTAACTTATTTATTCTTAATATATTTATTTCAATTCATACTCAACAATACACAAGTTCAATATTTAACTTAATTCTTTTTTCCTAATTTTATATCTAAACATTCCAAGATATTGTCCTTTCGCTGAAAAGGAAGAAAATTATCTCGTAAGCAACATCGATGATGCTGGCTCGACCGTATTGCAAGGAGAGCCAAAGAAATGTATAGGACATGCTAAGGCAGGCAATCAATTTTCAGCTTGAATTGGGGATATAGTTCAAGCAAATGCAACATTCTTAGAAAAAGAAAAGGAAAGGGCAAAATACTGAGATATTTCTTTACAGTGAAGTTTATAACTCTACAGAATTTACAGGGCAGTAGTTATCAAGAAGAACCCTGTACTGTACGTTTTCCCCTCGACATAAATTTTTTACGTCTCGATGAATTAAATATTCCTAACCTGATTTTAATTTCTAAACTTTAATGTGCTGAGCTTCTGTTTCACTCGAACCGGGAGCTGCATCAATATTTTTTAAGGTTTTGGTGAAGGAGGCATTAGGAAGAGGAGGAGATGGAGAAGAGAATTTGGAAGCCGACAAAGACAAGGAACAATCACCCCATGTCTGTAACTTTTTAGAGAATGATAGATTGGTTGTCTGAGAACTGCAAGTAGATGAACAAACCCCTTTGAGGTTGTGCAATGCACATTGGCAGTTGCGATGGTACGGCCTCCGTTCGATCAAACAGTCTTTCATTGATATGCTTCCTTCGAAGACGCATCGGAACATAATCTCAGCTGCCATTTCCGTCTCCTCTCTCTTCCTTTTATGCAAGTGTGGTGAAATAGGCTTTTGCTGTGCTCCTTCCATGCTGTCTGGAGTGAGTATTTATTAGGAAAGGGGGTTGAATCAAAGAGAGAATTACAAATCCTTTGCATTCAACGTTGAATACTAAGAGAATTAACATACTTGTCCAACATTGATATTGTTGTTCAAAGTCATGTTCTCCAACACTCCAACTAATGACAAACGTGTTTCACTAGGACATGGTTTCAGCTTCTCATATTAGTTATGTTTCCAAAGAGACAGTGGAAGAAAGAGTAAAAATAGAATCTGTTAGAAATTAGGTGAAGAATTAAGTGGGTTAGTTAGAGTTAACTTTGGAGTTTTCATATGGTTTTTTTTCTTTTAATTATTTTGTCTTAAATCAATTTTCCAAGTCGTTAGAGGTTTCTTCCAAATTAGATTCTGAAACTTAGCTTAACGGTTTTATTGTTAATAATATATGGGAATTACGAGGCAGCCCTCTCCAAGGAACAAAGAATTCTCTTGGGGAGTGGGATCGTTACATTGTCTTGTTTTCTAAAGGACAAAACCAAAGTTCATTTACGTTGTTATAAATTCTAGAACCCCAATGAAAGCTTGCTTTCCATGCAAAATTGATGGAGACGTACGGCTATGTGTCTCCATGGAGTGGCTCTTCTTTCACTGCTCCCTTTTTGTGTGTATATATCGGTGCTAAAATAGTTAAGTATTAATAGACAAGTGTTGGGTGTAATGGTAAGTTATATTGTACTTCAAATGAGAAAAAACACGAATTTAAATCTTGGAAACAATATTATTAAAAGGTATAGTCACAAACTCCAAATGTGAAACATAAAAATACTAAAAATAGCTCAGGTAACTTATTTCAAAATGGAGATAGAGTTGGTTCTTCAATTTTGTAGGAGAAACCTGTCAATTCTTAAAATTAAGCTTTCTTTGTTTCTAAAATTGTTACTAAAAGCATCTGCTAACATACAGACTGCGTATATTAAGCAGTGTGTGAAATAAAGACATATTCTTATGTTTAAGTCTTTATGTGAAAAAATAAATTCGACAGGTAAGATTTGACAAAAGCATATTTGGGTGAGAAAAGATTAACCATATTTTAATTATGAGTGAAACATAAGTTGTAACTTATATAGATCATATTGAAGATACACCAAATATCATAAATACTTCATCCAAATTTCTGTGGCAAAAGACTCTTGTTGTTCTGCGAACTAGATGATGTAACATCCATCTTATCCCTTCTACATAACTTGATGCAATGTGATTCAGGTGAGCAGTGTAAGGGGAGTAATATTGTTGAATTGATGTTGATTTTGGTGCTAATGATTGCTTACACTATGTGTAACACTCTTAACTCGTATCCATCGTCAGAACAGGGTTACGGAGCATTACCGAACAAGCGGAACAGTAAACCATTCAATTCATATATCAATGCAATACATATTCTAATTTTATTCAAATACATTCATAATGCCCCTTAATCGAGCCCTCGAGGCCTTAAAAAATACAATTGATCGAAAAGGTCTGGGACTAAATCGAAAATATTTAGAAAGTTTAAGAAAAAGTTAGAAAAATTTATACTGCAGGGGTCACAAGGCCGTAGACAAGGCAGTGTGGCTCACACGGCTAAGACACATGTCCATGTCTTAGGCCGTGTAACATTCGAAATAGGGACACACGAACGTGTCCCAGCCCGTATTTGTGCCCGTGTAACTCACTAACTTGCGTCACACGGCCAAGCCACACGTCCGTGTGCTAGGCCGTGTAACTCTCGAAGTGGCCTCACACGCCCACGTGTCAGGCCGTGTGCTAGGCCGTGTGCCACATACGGCAAAGACACGCATCCGTGTCTTAGGTCGTGTAGTTAAGAAATATGTCAAAATCAAGTCTTTTCTTTCACCCAATTTCAACAAGTACCAACACGCCAAATGAACCTATGATCAAGGCACCAAAACATGCCAAAATATGCATAATAAGATCATTTCAATATACCATAAGTCCATTCAATCAATATGCCATTTAGGCACCTCAATCACAACTAAGCATTCATACTTACATTTGCATCAAAATGATCATGTTTCATCCAAACAACCATAACTAATTTTCATATCAACACATAACCTAATTGACCACACTTCAACCATGCCAACACATACCACTTTGGCCATTTAACCCATGCATGAATTTGGCAATAAAAACACCAACCATCAAGACATCTGTAACACCCCTTACCCGTATCTGTCGCCGGAATAGGATACGAGGTATTACCAGATTTTACTGATTTTTTTAAAAACTCAATATAACCCCTTTATAAATATCTAATCCTCCCTGCAAATTTTAAACCGAGACCAAGCCAACACAACCAATCCATTTCAACATATTTTCAAGATATATTTATTGTATTCATAAGATAATCTCATCACATGCCAAAACCAAAATTTGTTAGCCATACCAATGGCTAACCATACATTCATTCCACATTAACATCTACTTTACTAGCTTATACATCCAAAAATTCGAGTTCCTTTTGGATTTCCTTCTTGATCAATGACAACGGCAGCGCCATTGATTTCCAAAATAAGTTTCTTTATGTACCGAGATCTTGAGGTTGATAGTGTGATGCTTCTCCGACCAAATCCGACCTCCGAGCTCTTAACACTACAAAACAGGGGAAAAAGAAATAGGATAAGCACTTTGTGCTTAGTAAGCTCATGTAACAAGAATTATACTTACCTAATATTTTCCATACAATGTAATAAACATTCATACACCCATTCCATACATTATTCCCCTATCATGCACAAACTCAACATTCAAATTAGTCCAATAATTTCCATGTATCAATAATTTATACCATGATTGATGAGCTCATTAATACCATGATTTCCATTTCCTTATTATTTTTCCATATTTACCCCGTTGAACTACTTGGAATTTTGATGGATTTTCAGATGTACACTTTAGTGTACAATTTCGGGTCCGTCAATTCATATTCATGTGCGCACATTTCCATTTCAGAGAGCACACTCCCGCGAACCTCATCCTTACAGCGGGATTACCAGTCCAGGCTAAATCCCCTGTAATATAAACTCACAGAGTATTGTCGGGATTACCAGTCCAGGCTAAATCCCCTGCAATGACAATTACTCTAATGAGCTTGGATCTGAATTACCAGTCCAGGCTAAATTCAGACCCTAATTTGGATTACCCGTCCGGGCTAAATCCATTTTCCACATATTCTTCAGGAGGGCTATATCAGGTTAGGATCACCCGTCCGGGCTAGATCCTTTTTACTGTCAATTTCTTTTCAGAGATCCATCGAATTTTCCTTTCATTCACCCGGGATTTATTTCCTCTTTTCATCAAGTATATCAATACTTCATCAATTATCATACAATAAACATACAACTCATATTCACAACAATAACAAACATTTCAAGCATTTAAGAATATAATTCAAGTTACACGAACTTATCTCGATACTTGTTCGTAAATAAAAATCTACTAATCCCGAACTTTTTCTTTTCCTCGATCTAGCTTCGTATTTGAATTTCCAGATCTAAATAAATAAATTTAATCATTAATCTAATACATTTCATGTTCATATGTAACATTCTCTAAAATTCCATTATTATTTATAGTGCATTCAAAGCTGTCTTATTGAGTCACAGTCACTAAATTGTTTATATCTTGAGCTACGGAACTCCAAATTAAGATCTGTTAATTTTCCCTGAAACTAGACTCGCATATCTTCTTACCATAAAATTTTCATAATTTTTGGCCTAGCCAATAAGTACAGTTTATTCTTTAAAGTTTCCCCTGTTTCACTTGTTGACAGTTCCGACCCCTCTTCACTAAAAATTAATTATCTCATTGTACAGAATTCGGATGATGTTTCCGTTTGTTTCTTCTAAAAATAGACTCATTAAGTATTCTAACCATATAAAGTATAACTCATAATAATTTTTTTACAATTTTTAATTATTTTTCCAAATTCAGAACAGGGGAACCCGAATTCATTCTGACCTTGTCTCACAAAACCTATTATATCTCATGATTTACAATTCCATTGCTTACACCATTTCTTTTATAAGAAACTAGACTCAATAAGATTTAATTTCATATTTTATTCATCCTCTAATTCAATTTCTAAAATTTTTGGTGATTTTTCAAAGTTAACCTACTGTTGTTGTCCAAACTGTTTTAGTGCATGAGGTTAATTACCATTTTTCCCTAAACTTTCAATAAATGATAATTTCATCCTTGCTCAATTAACCTCTCAATTGAGCTGATTTTTCCTAAATTAACACATTATTCCATCACTTTAAACTACTTTATAACCTTTGGAAATCAGAATTTTAGCATTAGACTTTAATTCCAAACTTTTTCACAATTAGGTCCTACAAATCAATTTCTATTGAAATCACCTAATAAAATCATCTCATAAACAAATTAAAGCTTCACTTTCATCCTATTTCATCATAAACTTCCAGCACATATTCATAGCAACTTTCCATTTCATTCATAAAATCAAAAGCTAAAGAATTTAGTAATAGGACCTAGTTGTAAAAGTCTTAGAAACACAAAGATTACAAGAAAAAGGCAAGCATTAACTCACTTGGTGCAAAAATTATCAAAAACCAGCTTGAAGAAACCCTTGGGACATTTTTAGCTGATGAGAATGCAGAAAATATGAAGAGAATTCTAGATATTCCACTTTAGTCCTATCTTTTAAAGCAATTTTTGCAATATTCCAATTTTACCCTTAATTCTCCTGATTTTTCTCAACGTATGCCACCCAAAATATCTTCTTTTGGGATTATTTGCAATTTATGTCCCTCCTCATTTAACAATTGAGCTATTTAATCCTTCTAGTAACTTTTACACCTTTTCAATTTAGTCCTTTTTACGTAATTGACTATCCAGACATTAAAATTTTCTAACGAAATTTTTATACCATATTACTAATATTTCATAATTATTTATAAAATTATTTTTTACTCGGTTTTACGAGATCAAAGTCTCGATACCTTATTTTTACCCAATTTCTTCAATAATTTCTTTTTCTAACTAACCACTAAATCGGAAAAATTTTTCTATCGATATTTTCATACGATTTTCCTATCATATCAATATTCATGCAAAAATATTAAAATAAATTTATCTTTAAATCGGATTTGTGGTTACGAAACCACTATTTCGATAACTTTGAATTTGGGTCATTACAACATCAAATGCCAAAAGCACGCCAACCAAAATGCCACATTTACAAGCCAAATATAACAACATCTCATCAAACACAATTTACCTATACATGCCATTATAACATTGATCAAGATATCAAATCTACCGATATAATCGCTGGATAGTGTGATAGATCTCCGACGAGCTTCCAACCGATCCAGCTTCCGATAATCTGTAAAGTAAAGGAAAATAACTACGTAAGCAATGAATGCTTAGTAAGCTCGTATAAACTTTAAACATAACATTCTATTTCAATAATAAACTTTATAGATTAAATATAAACCTATACCAATGCCTCAATATTTATCAACTACATAACCATCAACTCATAAATGAGTAAGTCTATCAACATCATATTTTTTTTTCATTCCTAACATCATAGGATTTTATAAATCATTATACATGTAACACCCCAGATTTTGAGGTTAGAAGTTTTGAGTTTTGTGGCTAGGGTCAAAGAGAAGGGTGTGCTATTGTGTTTAGTTTCGCGTTTAAGTGTCAAAATGGGCCTGTTGGTCTAGTGGATTAATGAGTGTTAGTATACCTCAAGGTTTTGGGTTCGAGTCTTTGTGTGTGCGTTTTGGAGAAACATTTTTATTTCGTTTTGTTTTGTTAAGTAGCAGTTTTGTTTTAAGTTAAAATATATAACTATTGATTGTCATTTTTATTTTGGGATTATTTTTTCTTTTCTCTGGATGTTCTCCTCTTCCCCTTTCTTTATTTTTTTCTTTCGTTTTGTTCTTATTTATTTTTCTTTGAAAACGATTTTGCTTGTGGATTTTGGAGAGTCGTTTCCTTGTTGTCGAGCCGATGTCTAAACGTCTTTGATTGCAAATCAGGTGTGGGATTCAAAACTCTTTTAATTTATTTACAAATTGTTGATTTGTTGTAGATTTCGGTGATCTTTTTGTGTGTTTCGGTAATTGAGTAATTGAGGCTCGTGTCGTTTATAATTTCCTAAAATCTAGTACGTTATGGTTGGTTTATGAAACGTCATGATTGGAGGTCGATTTAATGACCGAAAAAACTCAATTTTCAGGCTGTTTGCGGGTGTTTTTGTGACCACACGGGTGGCCACACGGGCGTGTGCTAGTTCACACGACTGTGTGGAATTAGAAATTAGGGTTTTCAGGTAGAATTTCCTGCCACACGGTCGGATGGATGATTTGGGGAAAATAGTCGATTTTCTCACGGCCGTATCCCCTAGGTAAACGGGCGCATGTGTTTGGGAATTAAGGATTTGGTGATTTGGTGCCACACAGCCGTGTGGTTAATTTGGGGATTTAGAGGTCCCACACGGACGTGTGTTTTGGACACACGGCCATGTCTGGTGGGCACATGGGCGTGTGAGACCCTCACACGGACGTGTCTGCCCTGTACTCTATTTTAGCATAATGGACAGTGAGTTACACGGCCTATTCACACGGCCATGTCCCTGGCCACACGGGCGTGTGCCTCATCTACACAGCCGTGTGCCTCCTCCCACATGGGCGTGTTAACCCCCACATGGTCTAGGCATTTCCACACGGCCAAAGCACACGGTCGTGTAGTCCTAAGTCACCAATTTTAGTTCTGTGTATGTTTTGATCTAAAAATGTGTCTGGGTGTTTAGACCCTTGGCTAGGCTTTAGTAAGGGTAATTAAGACTCTGATCTAGGCTTTGGCTTATGTGTTATTTGTGACTGTTGTTTGAGATGTCTGATCCTAAACCCGGTTAGCTGGGTGTGTGTATATATTTGTTTCTGTCTAACTGTCTGTCGATGTGTTCATTGTTTCTGTGAGGTTATAAGCATACATGCACTCGTATAAAGAAATTTTGGGGTTGGTTATGAAGAGAAGAAAGACTGATTCTGATCTGATCAAGCAGTTTACTGCAACTTATTTGTACAGCAGTTTACCACACTGTACCCCGTGTACGACAGCTTTGCTGCGTACTATTATCTGATCTGGTAGTTTAAGCTGCAACATGTTTGTATAACAGTTTACTGCATTACACTGTACTGAAATACGCCAGCCTTGCTGCCAATCAATATCTAAGTGGCTTAGTCCACATACACGGTGTGTAGGGTTGGGTGGGCCTTTCGAGGTCCTATGTGGTGTGTTTGGTTGGATGAGCTTAAACAACTCTTTTGGGGTGTGATCGGGGGACGGAGAGGTGTTTTGGCTGGATGGGTGAGTTTTTATTACTTAACTGCATTCTTACGCATCTGTTTGAGTGTACTGGGTGTAAGATTATCTGACTGTATTCTGTCTGACTGAATAACACTTGTGACTGAGTGTCTGTGTATGACTTGGTGTGCTTGAGTTGTTACATTCTGTTGGGACGTTGGTTCCAATTTTACTTTCTGACTCTGTGTACATTTGTAAGTCTGTTTCGCTATTGAATTAAGTTCCGTAATTCTAATATTAGTCACATGTTGAACTTACACTGAGCTCGTGTAGCTCACCCTTAATTCCTCTTTTTCAGGTACTTCCGTTTTCTATAGCTGGACTTAGTATACGGATGTCTCAGACAGCCGCGGTTAAAAACAAGTTAACTATTCTTCTTTTCAGTTCCTATTTTGATATACTATTATGAACTGTAAGGTTTTATAAAAACTATGGTATAAGTTCTATTTTGGATTTTTTTCGTAAATCTTACTTTGTTCATAAATTAAACTTAACTGTAATTCTTCTAATTGAAATCTAAATGATTAAATGTTTTTGGTTCGAATAGAGAAAAATGTGGTTGAAATGGAATTTGAGATAATTTGTTTTGTAAAATTTTTCCTACGATCATTTCGGTGATCAGTGTAACCTTCGAGATTAGGTATAAACTTCTAGGCCGGGTTTTAGGGCATTATAATACACCACCATTAACTTTTTCATAAAACTATGAATTACTTCCTTTACTTACTTTCTATTTCATTTATTAAGCATAAACTTAAATAACAACATCAATTCACTAGTTAGTACATTTATTCACCTCATAGGTAAGTTCATCTATAACATACGTAATTTCTCATATATATAAATACACCATTCAACTCATCAATCCCTTTTTCATCAATCCCTTTTTCATCATATTACATTTCAATAATGAACTTACCGTTTCATTGCCTTTTTTATCTGTTTCAATTGTATAATACCAGACATAAGCATAAACATCAATCATAATCTCAAGCTTGACATAAGCCTAATCACCATCATCAATACACAAGTTAGTGCATTTATGTATATAACTCATTTGGGGTCAATCACATGATAAATCATTTTATAAGAAAATACACCTTTGAATCTTACCACCTTTCATGAACATAAGCATATTTCCATTTCTCCACTTACCATTTCAATGTATATCATTAATATTAAACATAACATAATGCAACCATAAGCTTAGCCAAAACCTAATCATCATCCACAATAACTGATGAATTTATTTATGTTCAGATCAATATTCAATAAATAAAAAATCTTTCAAATTCATTAAACAGATTATCTTACTGAGATTTTCTATTCGAAGAATGACTTACGGATAAGAGCATATCGTCAGATCAACCGAACACACTAGATAGAAGCTCATAAGAGTTGATCCACCTGAAACACGTCAAACAGAAAGTATAACGCTAGAGTTCGCAACAAATGCTGAACCTCAATTTACTTGGGTAATATAAAAATATCTCCTCCAATATCATCTCCACTCCAAACCCCCGTAACACACCAAATCACGATTGTACTCTATCCCACATTCAAATCAAACCAAGCATCAATTCAATATTAAATCTCAAATTACTATTTATTATCAACAATTAAAATCAAATATATATATTGTACCCTGTTAATCTACTCAACAATTCATATTGATGTTAAATTCTAAACCGTACGAACTTACCTGGCCAAATCGTAGAAATGTCGAAGTATAAGGGATTTTTGGTAATTTTCCATTCTTCTCTATTTCCCACTCGATCTTGATTTAAATTAATAATTTCATTCAATTCATTAATTTAGATAGTAAAATATTTTATTTTATGCAATTTAGTCATTTTTTACATTTTTACAAAATTGCCCTTAACTTTTCATTTTTATTCAATTTAGTCTTTGATCTTAAAACATGCAAATTAACCATTTTTATTGCGAATTCATAATAGCCGAATATTTATGGCATCCAATTCATCCCATTTATGCAAAAATTTCACAACAAATCCTTGTATTTTTACTATTTTAACAATTTAGTCCCTAATCAATAAATTCATCAAAATTACTTAACAAAATACTTATAAATAATAACTAATACTTCAAATTCATCAATTAACATCTAAATTCACAAATATTCATCAATGGAAACATCCAAAATCTTTAACAGTTTCAAAAACGAAGGTACAGACTAGCTGGACCTAGTTGCAACGATCTTAAAAACATAAAAATTACAAGAAAATGAGCCGGTATTACCTACCATGCAAAGAAAACACCCAAAACTGAAGCTTCACCTTCTTGGATATGGCTTTCGGCCATTGAAGAAGAAAAATGAAAGTAATTTTGTTTTTCATTCTTTAATTTTATTTAATTTTGTTTAAACTTTCATTAATTTACAAAATTGTCATCTAAAACACATTATTTTATCATTTCCTATTAAATTGTCATCCCACTATACTAATTAGGGAATAATTATTACTTAATTCCTTCCTCCTTTATTAATTAAGCTATTTAATCACTTAAATGTTATATTTAGCATATTTTGCATTTTTTACAATTTAGTCCTTTTTAATTAATTAACTATCTAAATATTAAAATCTCTTAACGAAACTTTAATACAACCTTAATAGAACTCCATAAAAATTTATAAAAAATATTTACGGCTCGGTTTATAGAAACGAGGTCTCAATACCTCATTTTCTAAAACCACTTGACTTTAAGGTCTTAACACTTGAACTTAATTAATCATTTATATAACATAAATTATCACATAAAAAACCTTTTAAAAACCATAATTGACTTCTAAATATTTGTAAATAATATTTATGAACTTACTCGTCAAATTTGTGACCCCGAAACTACTATTTATGATACCACTAAAAAAGGGGTTTACACTATGATATATATTTAAGCTAACTATAGTTAATTTATTTGTGTTTTTTAGATGATAAGATTTGACATGATGGCTGAAATTGTTCGGCAAACCTTTACTGAATTTAGTTTCTAACAAGATTTGATGGTAAATAAAAATACATATTAAGGGGAGATGAATTTTATTATCCATCTTGTGCTGATAATATTTTTTATCAAGTGATTAAACCTATACATGACGAATCTAATGTTGTCACGTCTGATTTTACAACTTTTTTCAATAAGACTTGGAAATATCTCAAAAGGTCAAAGTTTTTATTTTCATTTGAAGGATGATTTGAATGTCATTAATGTTTATATGAAGTTATTATTGAATTTGTTGAAGCTATGGTAGAATCTGATCATGACACTGAAGAGGTACATTATGCGGCTAATGAAGAAAATGTTGAACCAATCCTTCATCTAATTTTCATTCTAATAATGTTGAAATTCAAAAGGTAGTTGTCAAGAGGCAAAAATTGTTAAAGAAGATTTATGATTTAAGGATAGTTCTTCATTATTGCGGTTGAAAAAGTACGAAATGTGTGTTTTTTTTAAATATTCTTAAAAATTATTGTGAATAAATTGTGATTTGTTAATTTCAAGTATTCTTCGTTGATATAGAATATGTAATGGAAAGTTAAATTATTCATTTTAGACGTGATATTAAAAAGGTAAATAGGCAATTGAAAAGCTTAGCCCAATAAGAAGGCATATGTTCCTAGAGATGTCGACACTAAAAGCATTTAACCTCGAGAAAGCATTTTAGACAGTTTTGATGGATATTTATGAAATCATAAGCAGAAAAGCATTGGCAGTACAACAAGCTGGTTCTGGTACCAGTCTTCCTCAAGGCACCACCATTATTATCTATAACATGTCGGAAAAAGGAAGTAAAATAGCTTGTTGTTCTTCATAGACTCAAGTAAATCTTTTTAGGTACATTTAAAAAAAAAAACTTTGTTTTGAATATATGTATAGGAGGATCGAGATTATGCTAGTGTAAGCAAAATGAAAGACGAAGAAAAAATGAAAATTAAAAAGAGACGGAGCAGAGGCCAACAATGGTAAACGGCGGTAGTTTAGATAGAAAAACTACACGCTTTTTACCCTCTCTATATCTAGAGGTGAGACTAAATTGAAAAAGATTTAAAGAAAAATAGTTGTCATTTCCTAACCTGTTTTAATTTCTTTAACTGCGCTCAGCTTCACTTTCATACAAAACGGGAACTGAATTAATATTTAGTATGGTATTGGTGAAGGAGGCATTAGGGAGAAGAGGAGATTGAGAAGAGAATTTGGGAGCCAATAAAGACAAGGAGCAATATTCATCCCATGGTTATTTATTAGGGAATGATATATTGGTTGTCTAGAAGTACAAGTAGATGAACAAACCCCTTTGAGCTCTGCAATGCACATTTGCAGTTGCGATGGTACGGCCTTCGTTCCTTGCATTGATATGCTTCCTTCGAAGACACATCAGAACATCATCTCAGCTACTCCACTTCCCATTTCCGTCTAATTTCTCTTTATTTCTTCTGAATCAAACTATTACATTTCAATGTGTGTAATAGGCTTTTGTTGTGTTCCTTCCATGCTCACCGAAGTGAGTATATATAGAAGGGAGGGGTTTAGTGGTAGTTGAACCAAAGAGAGAATTACAAACTCATACTCACTGCCCACTTCTCTTCTCCCATATTTGTCTCCCTACTTTTACCCATGTTCGGTCACTTTAAGATCAACATAAGTATTTCGGATTCTTAAATAATTATTTCTTCTTGTTGAATCTTTTATGGTTTTATACAAGTGTTAATGTTAAACAAAATTCATTAAAGATTTGTATTGAGCTAGTAGAGAAATCGATTGAAAATAGATAATTAGGGCTTAAAAAATTTGTACTTAAGTTTTGACTTTTTTCTATTAATTACAAATTATTTAATTACAGAGTTATTCTATTGAAGTACCATGATTGAACTCCCTATTATATATCATTGCGAAAGCTACAAATTTTAAACTTTAGTCCAATGACTTTGATATATGTGTTACTCTTATAGAATATTCATGATCCCTTTAGGTTAAATCCGTTCACCTAATTCGATCTATTTTATCTCATGATCAACATTGTATCTTCCACAATGAAAATGATCACTACTTAAATTAGCAATAATAAAACCTTTTGTCCTAGATAAATGACCCCTAGTCAGGTTCCATTTTCACAATTCATACAATGTCAATGAGAGGATATTATTTTCTCTTTATTCAAGCTATGAATTCCATTATTATAAGTGATGTCATGCTATGCACAAGTCATGTACCCAACGTACCAACTTTCGGCCCACTATCATTAGATCGCAGATTGTCAATCATTAGAGCACATGAGTTACACACACATGATCATTCATTTACTTGAGATTTAGGTAAGTTGCGCCACAAATCAATAAATTCATAATCAAGACTCCCTATTAATTCAACTTGGGTCATGTTCAATGTTTTGTTAGTCCCGACAACCACATTTATGTCTCGATCTTTGGGAGCTAATTCAACTTCGATAACCAAGATAAGTTATTTCCCCAATTAGACTTGTAAACGACTTACTAGTCCCCTATTATTTAAATCATTTGCTCAATTTGATTCTACAAACTATGAACAAATTAGACTATCAACTAATTTAAGTTGTCTTATTGCATCATAATCCATCCATATGATGCAACTTAATACTAGTTAAACCTTAGGTAATCAAAGAAGCAATATTTACTTATAAATCTTGTTTTACTTGCAAAAATATCGTTGAGGATAGTACAACTTAGAGGTCTTTTTTTATTTCCATGAATAATCAATTTGATCATTTCAATAATTTATCAAATATGATGAAATTACTACATTAAGCAAAAAAAAAAAAACTTAACAAATGGCATTTAGGGCATGGGTTCAAACCCTTACAATGGCAAATGGGCACCATCTCTTTGGTAGACAATGCATAGCTCAATTTGACGAGACATATTTATTTTGTGAACCCCATACTCATCTTGGGCTCTTAATGGCAAAACTCTGACCTAAAATAATACCCTATCTATCGAAGAGTTTGTCAATTTTGGACAGACAATACTTTAAAATTTTTTATTAAAGAACTCAAAAATGCCTTGACATATATATTGGGGGAGAGGGCTTAGGGTTAGTTGAGTCCAAGAGAGAAAATCACTTGCATTCCAAGTTGAATACTAGAGAAATAACATAGACAAACGTGTTTCTCTAGGGCATGGCTTTTCTCATATAAATTATGTTTCCAAAGAGACATAGCAAGAAAGAGAGAAAAGAAAAAGGTATCTCGAAAGAAATAAGGGGGTTGGTTAGATTTGCAAGAAATTCAATTTGGAACTTAGTGGATGAAGTTGGTGTTGTCTAACATCTTCCTTTGTCTCTTGAGTCAATTCACCAAGTCATTATAAACTAACTACAATTGATTCTTATTTTGATTAGTTGGTGAATTAGTAGGCGATCATCTCTAAGGAACAAACAAGTCTATACATATATATTAATAGATCACAAAGAAGCCTATATTGGCTTGGGTTTAGTGGGTTGTGCTTTGTTTCTATAAACGATAAAATAATGTTCATGATGTCTCACAGATATTTTCTTTTAAAAAAAATTTATTTCAATTATCAACATTATTAAAATTTTTATATTAAATTCATTGGTGTAACATTTTGAAATAAAAATTTGCTCACCCGATATCTATGTAACAAAAAAATAGTATTGTAATCAACTTGAATTTAGTAGAAGAATTTTAATGATGTTCATAATTGGGCTTGAATTTTGAAATCTAAAAATTAGAATGACTAGATTTCAAATGTACCAAAAGTTACACAAACTTAGAGCATATTTCAACCTCTTAATAAATTCTAAAAAGTAGAGAGACTAAATTCTTTATAATAAAAGTAGAATGACTAAATTTTAAATGTACCAAAAGTTACACAAACTTAAAGCATATTTCAACCTTTTAATAATAATATATAAATATAGTTTTTGTTATGAATGTCATATTAAGTAGATGTCTATCATGATTAAGATAAAGTTTTGATGTACTTTAAATTTTAATAGTTATTAAAATTAGATCTCTACTTCTTTTGTACTTCTTATGCCTATAAATAGAGACTTTGATGAAACATTATGATCCCTCCTTTTAATCAAAAAAGTACATTCTCTATTGCATTTATATTTTCTCAACCTGTCTTTATTTTATAACAGTTTTCTCTTCTTCTTTTTTGTGAGAAAAAGAAACCTAAATTAATCCAACTAATACTAACATTCAACTACCCTGCCATTCAAACAATTTCCTAAAAGATATTTCAAATTACTATTTCTACATGGGTCAGCTATTAATTGTGCTATACTGTTTCGCCCATCTTATTGACACTTTAATAGTCTCCACATAGCTCCATGATAGCTCTTGGAAAACAAAAAAATTCTTATTTTTTTATATACGTCAAGCTAATAGACAGAAAAGTGTTGACCAAGGGACTTCATGTCTCGACAC
Source organism: Gossypium hirsutum (assembly GCF_007990345.1). NCBI lineage: Eukaryota > Viridiplantae > Streptophyta > Magnoliopsida > Malvales > Malvaceae > Gossypium > Gossypium hirsutum. The sequence continues at coordinate 7,376,899 of NC_053442.1, read as the reverse complement.
CCACCCATTATTTCCTAGATTTATCTTGACCCATTCTAATAGATTATTAGAAAAGAATTGCAACCAGCAAGCTTTTGGCACAATAAGCCTCCAAACTTCTTTAGCTGTCGGGGCATTCCCTAAGGACATACAAGATATCTTTGTTGGGAAGAAACCGAACAACCGAAACAAAGCGAAAGCACAACCGGTGTTCTTTCTCTCTTTATAACTCCTGTAAAAATTATGGCAAGCACAATAGCACAAGATATGTTCTCTAGCAACCTTAATCAACCACAAATCAACTAATGCAACCACAACAAAAATAAATAGAGACACCGATATTTTTACGTGGAAAACCCCTCTAAATTAAGGGTAAAAACCACGGGACTTTAGAGTCCGATAAAGAGCTCCACTATCATCAAATGTTCAACTACAAGATCACAATATCAAGCCTACAACAAGCATTCAACTCCGACAAGGCTAACAACATGTAATCTTTAGCAAAAGAGAGAAAAATGAGAGAACATCACCAAAAACGTAGCTGCTGAAAAATGGGTATTTCCGACGCTACAAGACTCGGATGAAAAATCCGACCGTACAAAGTCAAGAACACCTTATCACCTAGCTGCTGTCCAAAAATCAGCTCAATCGAACCACGGATGGACCTTCGATCGAAGAGTTGATCACTGCTGCACCAAGCTTGAAAATCTGATTTTTCTTCTATTCTCTTTCTCTCTATTTTTTTTTTTGGCTCTCTGCAGAAAAATTTCTGCCCAACACCCGTTAATAAGCCAAAAAATTGGCTTTTGACAAAACCAAAAGAAAAAAGGAAGGCAAAACATTTGTGCCAGAAAATATGGGTTTCCCACATAGTGGGACCCATACCCAACAAATCTCCCCCTCCAACTATGTGGGGAATGCCTCCATACCGGAGGTCAAACAACATGCTTCAAATTTTCCTCTTGGTAAGGCCTTCGTCAACATATCAGCACCATTATCATTAGTGTGTATCTTCTCAAGCTCTAACAGCTTAGCTTCAAGAACATCTCGTATCCAATGGTACCTCACATCAATATGCTTAGATCTAGTATGAAAAGTTGAGTTCTTACCAAGATGAATAGCACTCTGGCTATCACAGTACAGGACATACTTCTCCTGAGTAAAACCAAGCTCATGCACAAACTTCTTCATCCAAAGCATCTCCTTACACGCTTCGGTTGCTGCAATGAACTCTGATTCGGTGGTGGACAATGCAGCACACTTTTGCAGTCTCGATTGCCATGCCACAGCTCCCCCTGCATAAGTGATTAAGTAACCTGAAGTAGATCTCCTCGAGTCAATGTCTCCGGCCATGTCTGAATCTGTATACCCAACAAGAACAGGTTTCTCATTGCCGAAACAAAGTTTCATGTTGGAAGTGCCACGAAGATATCTCATAATCTACTTCACTGCATTCCAATGCTCTCTGCCTGGATTAGAAAGAAACCGACTAACTGTACCAACGGCATAAGCCAAGTCTGGTCTCGTGCAAACCATTGCGTACATCAAACTACCCACGGCTGAAGAGCAAGGAATTTTCTGCATCTCTTCCTTCTCCTTTTCTGTGGAAGGACTATGCTTAACACTCAATCTAAAGTGCATAGCAAAGGGAGTATTCACCGCTTTAGCTTTGTCCATACTAAACCTTTGAAGTACTTTCTCAATGTACCTCTCTTGTGATAACCATAATTTCTTGGCCTTTCTATCACGTGTCAGTCTTATGCCAAGAATTTGCTTTGCTGGCCCCAAATCCTTCATTGCAAAGGATTTACTCAACTCTTGTTTCAACTTCTCAATTCTAGAAGCATTCTGACCAACAATAAGCATATCATCAACATAGAGCAAAAGAATAATAAAATCATCACCAGAGAATCTCTTAACAAACACACAATGATCAGAAGTAGTCTTCTTGTAGCCTTGCTCCCCCATAACAGACTCAAACTTCTTGTACCATTGCCTTGGAGCTTGCTTCAAACCATACAAGCTCTTCTTCAATCTGCACACATAGTCCTCTTTCCCTTGTGCAACAAAACCCTCTGGCTGCTCCATGTAAAGCTCTTCTTCCAAGTCACCATGAAGAAAAGCAGTTTTCACATCCATTTGTTCAACCTCTAGGTCATAACAAGCTGCCAAACTCAGTATAGTTCTGATAGAGGACATCTTCACAACCGGAGAAAATATTTCTTCAAAATCAACCCCCTTTTTCTGAGTATAACCCTTGACGACCAATCTAGCTTTGTATCGTGGAGATGAAGACTTCTCTTCTTGCTTCAACCTGTAAACCCACCGATTCTTCAAAGCTCTTTTGCCCTTAGGCAGTTTCACCAATTCAAAAGTATGGTTCTCATGCAAGGATTAAAGTTCGTCTTTCATCGCTTCAACCCACTGATCTTTGCATTCACTCTCCATAGCCTCTTCATAACATTCAGGTTCTCCCCCGTCAGTCAAAAGAACATATTCATCAGGAGAATACCTGACAGAAGATCGTCGATCTCTAGAAGACCTTCGAAGTGGAACTGCTGGTGGAGCTATAGGTGCTTGTTGTTGATCATTCACAACATCATCCATGGGAGTATCAAAGTCACCTATAGTCTGATGGTCACCACTAACATCACCATGCACATCATCCTGGATAGGATCTGGTGAAGAGTCTAAGGGAACCGGATTCACATCGATCAAGTCACCACTACCTTGTGAATCCACTTTCTCCGTCTTATCAATGTCATCAATGGTCTGATCCTCAATGAAGACAACATCTCTGCTTCTCACGAGTTTCTTCTGAACTGGATCATAGAGTCTATAACCAAACTCACCATCTAGACCATAACCAATAAAAATGCATTGTCGAGCCTTGGCATCCAACTTGGATCTTTCATCCTTTGGAACATGAACAAATGCTTTACAACCGAACACACGTAGGTGATCATATGACACGTCTTTACCAAACCAAACTCTATCTGGCACATCACCTTTCAAAGGAACACTAGGAGACAGATTTATCACATGTGTCACTGTATTCAAAGCTTCAGCCCAAAACGATCTTGGTAACTTTGCATCTGACAACAAACATCTGACTCTCTCAATCAATGTTCGGTTCATTCTTTCAGCTAACCCATTTAACTGTGGAGTCTTTGGTGGTGTTCTCTGATGTCTGATTCCCTGTCGCAGACAATACTCATGAAACGACCCTGTGTACTCGCCACCATTATCAGTACGAATGCACTTCAACTTCTTCCCAGTTTCCCTTTCAACTGATGCTTGAAACTGTTTAAACACCTCAAAGACTTGATTTTTAGACTTCAAAGTGTAAACCCATAGCTTTCTTGAACAATCATCAATGAAAGTCACAAAGTAAAGTGCACCACCATGTGATCTTACTTTTATCGGACCACAAACATCTGAATGGACCAACTCTAGCAACTCTGATTTCCTATGAGGAGGATGGCTTCTAAATGAAACTCTTTTCTGCTTTCCTGCTAGACAATGAGCACAATTCTTCAGTGTAGCATTCTTTAAACCCGAAAGTTGATTCTTCTTCGCTAAACAGTTAAGCCCCTTCTCACTCATGTGACTGAGTCGTTTATGCCACAACTCAGTTGAGTTGTCATTCAGTGTCACATTCACCGTCTCTCGAGAAGTCAAAGCTTGCATCAAGTACAAATTTGAGCTCTTCTTTCCTCGAGCCACAACCAAGGAGCCTTTAGTCAGCTTCCACTGCCCTTCACTGAAGGTGTTACAGAATCCCTCATCATCAAGCTTTCCTGCAGAAATCAAATTCAAACGGACATCCGGTGCATGTCTGACATCCTTGAGAGTTAACTTTGTTCCATTGTTACTTACCAAGCTAACATCTCCCATACCAATAACCGAAACCAAACCATCATTACCCATCTTCAATACCCCAAAATCACCAGGAGTATAAGATGTGAAGAATTCCTTCCTCGACGTGACATGAAGTGATGCACCAGTATCAATCACCCAACTAGTCTCGTCACATGCTAGGTTGACCAAATTCTGATCACAAATAACTAACAAATCTTCACGAGTAACAGTAGTAACACGCTCGGATTTTTCATCGTCATTCCGGTCGTGTTTATCACCACCACTTTTGTTCTCTTTCTTCCACTTGAAGCAATATTTCTTGATATGACCTTTCTTACCACAATGATGACACTCAAGATTCTTGTATCTCGATCTTGACTTGCTTCGGCTTTTATCTCTACCCTTTCCATCTTTGTCTCTGTTTCTCCCCCTGTTCTCGATAACCAACACCTCGGACTGTGATGTAGAACCCTGAGATCTTCTTCTAACCTCTTCATTCAACACACCACTCTTAGCCAAATCCAAAGTAATAATACCCTGTGGGGCAGAATTAATGAGTGAGACTCGAAAGGTCTCCCAAGAGTCTGGTAGAGTAGCAAGCAACCAAAGTCCTAAAATCTCGTCATCAAATTTGACACCCATACCAAGCAACTGATTCATCATACTCTGAAATTCACTAACATGGTCAGCTATAGACATTCCTTCTTTATATTTCAGCGCCATCATTTTCTTCAGCAAAAATAACTTGTTATTGCCCGACCTCGAAGCATACAAGCTTTCAAGCTTCTCCCACAATGTTCGAGCATGTGTCTCCTGATCAATGTGATTGTAAACATTTTCTTCAACAAATTGCCGAATAAAGCCACACACTTGTTGATGCTCAAATTCCCATTCTTCATCACTTTTCGAATCGGGTTTTGAGTAGTAAAGACCGGAAGATGCAAAGCCTTCACAAACAACAAGTCCTTCATTTTATTCCGCCAAAGTTGATAATTTGTGCCATTCAACATAATCATCTTGCTCGTATTAATTTCCATAATTATCTGACACAATAACCAAGCTCTGGTACCAGTTTGTTGGGAAGAAACCGAACAACCGAAACAAAGCGAAAGCACAACCGGTGTTCTTTCTCTCCTTATAACTCCTGTAAAAATTATGGCAAGCACAATAGCACAAGATATGTTCTCTAGCAACCTTAATCAACCACAAATCAACTAATGCAACCACAACAAAAATAAATAGAGACACCGATATTTTTACGTGGAAAACCCCTCTAAATTAAAGGTAAAAACCACGGGACTTTAGAGTCCGATAAAGAGCTCCACTATCATCAAATGTTCAACTACAAGATCACAATATCAAGCCTACAACAAGCATTCAACTCCGACAAGGCTAACAACATGTAATCTTTAGCAAAAGAGAGAAAAATGAGAGAACATCACCAAAAACGTAGCTGCTGAAAAATGGGTATTTCCGACGCTACAAGACTCGGATGAAAAATCCGACCGTACAAAGTCAAGAACACCTTATCACCTAGCTGCTGTCCAAAAATCAGCTCAATCGAACCACGGATGGACCTTCGATCGAAGAGTTGATCACTGCTGCACCAAGCTTGAAAATCTGATTTTTCTTCTATTCTCTTTCTCTCTATTTTTTTTTTGGCTCTCTGCAGAAAAATTTCTGCCCAACACCCGTTAATAAGCCAAAAATTGGCTTTTGACAAACCAAAAGAAAAAGGAAGGCAAAACATTTGTGCCAGAAAATATGGGTTTCCCACATAGTGGGACCCATACCCAACAATCTTCTACTTCATAGTGGTAAACTAGGCAGGCCCCATTCTAGCTAATACCTCTTCTTACTCGTTCAAGATTAATAAGCAACTGTTGTTTATACACTAGTCATATACCTTGGCACTTCTAGACACCCTTCCACCTTTCATCTTGCACATTCCATGTGTCTTTTTTAATCATTCAATATGCACTTTTAACCGAAAATCCGTTTGACGTATGAATCCATAAATTTATCAGGGCCTGCTGGATAACATAGCAAATGCAGAGTTAGGGATGACATTGCAAGGAAGGCTGACTGTGAATAGATTGGATAGATAGTTATAGTAGCTGTCGGATGTCCATTAATAAAGGCTCAAGCTTCCAACTTACTGTCACTTTGTTCTGTAAGATAACCTTCCATTTCTTATCCCTTTGGCAAATGCAGCCACATTGAGCCGAGCTTGACAATCATAGAAGGATCACACGAATAAGGAGAAGTCGGCATTGTAGCTTTGTATCCCCGACTATTGTACACCAAATTATTGTGCGATTGGAATAGCCATCTTGTGCAATAGCCATTCCACCTGTACTATGTGAAATTTTGTCACATGAAATAACTAAAGCCCAAGTATTAGAACTTGATGTCTCGTCTAACATCCGGGCTGTGGGATGTATCTCCTGTCGATTGGGCAAAGAGATAGTTTTCATGATAATTAAATTGTAATTTTTTTCCTTTATGATTTGATAGGAGTATTACTTTTTGTATATGTAATATATGGGTTGACAATAAACGAATTCAATTGATAATATTTAGCGACTCCCATTACTTATTTTAGCAAAAAAAAATCGCTTATTTTGAAGAGATCTTATTTCTTACCAGAGTTATTGCTCATCTTTTTAATTTCAAGTTTAAATTTATATTAATCATTCTTTATTTTATATCTAACTATTATAATACATATATCGTAAATAAACTTTACTCTCGTATTATTACACTAATAACCAAATACTATATTATCATAAATAGTACCAAAATACTGAAATCTTTCAAAAACTAGAGCTATGTTGTCATACATGAATTTGTATTTCAATTCTTTTCGAAATGCTTAATGTGCCTCAAAGCCAACTTCACACCCTCAATTCCACCCTTTCCGAGTCTAACATCTTCAATCATTCCGAACGAAGCAGCCCAACCTTCCATTTCACCGTCAACACCAACACAACATTCTAATACACAATTTACAGTGTGGTCCATGCAAGTTTCAGTCTAGCAAGCATAAGCTTCAAAGGGACCTCCTCAGACCAAGGCTCAAACCACCTATAAAACGTAAGTATATTACTGAGCACCTAACGCTCTCCCAAGTTCATTTGAATATTTAATTTTTTTATTATACTATATGTACCAGGGACGACTATGTTAGGTATGGATTGCCATTCTGTCATATCATGGTTCTTATTCTTTTATCAAATTTAAATTTGAGATTTAATCTGTATACTTTTATTATATAATAATTCATGTGAAGAATAGATTATCTTTAGTTATGTTATGGTTTTGATTCATTTACTTTGTTTAAATTTGAGATTTAATTTTTATACTCTCTTTTTTTTGTAAATTTGGTCTTTCTGATATTATAATGACATTAGCTAATTTAAATAATTAACACTCTTAACTATTTTGGTTAAAATGTTCATGTTTTTTTTTCTTAAATCGTTCATTCAAACTTCATATAAATAAGTTTTTTT